>NC_089198.1:13098285-13170785 GCF_963930695.1 Labrus bergylta
GAATCACCTGTGAGGAACTTTTGATCTGCGTTGATTTTGGCGCCCCCTGGGGACAATTCAGAACCCTTCGGCTGTGCTGTTTTGTCCTGTACTTGTGTATTAAATCTTTTCTTGTTGTTTTTTTAACAGTCATACATGTCACTCACTGGATCTTTTCTGTGGAAAACGTAAATGTCTGCAGGGTCCTGTAACTCAATTTGACACCTACCTGGTGGCAGTGTATACAGGCATTTAAAAATTATGTTTTTGAAATGATCAGTCTTGACGCTGAAGGTCTTGTTTGCGTTTGTAGGTAGTACAGAGGTATCAGTGATAATCTCAGTCTTTTTCATAACCAGTTAAAAACCACTAACAGGAGCTTTAACTAACTTAAGTAAACTCTGGTCTCCTGTCTGAACGCTATGTGTTGAATTGATTCATCCCTGATCCTAAACCACTTTCTTAGGTTGTTTATTTTGGGGCTATGGTGCCTTTCTTTATTGGACAGTGGATGGAGTTAGAAGCAGGAATGACAGAGTCAGGTATGACATGAGAGAAAGGAGTCACAGGATGGAGTTGAACCCAAGCAGCCTGCTTGGAGGAGATCAAAAGAAGTATTTTGTGAGGCACAACCTGTTATCTAAACATTTTTATTCAAAAACCACTTCTGTCAGATCCGGGATCGTTATAAACTCACAGTGAGCCGGAGCACCTGGCTCCAAGTCCACCACAAACCTAAGCTCCCCTGCTGCTGTTTTATCTCATGCTACAGAATATAAACTGAGAGAGGTGCCATAAAGATCAAATAAATCCTGACAGGAGACAGTCCGGAGAATCACAATGCCAGGAGACGTGCCAGTAGGTCATGACTGGGACAACATTTGTGGCCCATATTTTACTGCCTTGGCGAGGGTTCAACTAGTTCTCAGGCTGATTTGTCTGGTCGTAAGGTAAAGGGCTGGATAACAGTGAGTTGATATCCCAACAGTATCAGCGATGAACGCCTGTGGTTTACTGCTAAACTGCTCATCACTCAGGCCTTTTAAAAACTGTCAATTATGCATGAGTAGCAGAGTTTATGCATTATTTGTAAAAAGGCGGAAATTAAAACCATAGGAGGATTTGCTTTGATGAATAATATACAGAAAACCAGTTTGTTTTGCTCTAAATTATCCCTTAAATAGCGCCTTAAGCATGGCAATCAAACTGATATCAGATGTTAAATATAGCTGTTTAAAAAGACTGACAACCATAAACAACATCCACACATATATTAGTTTTGACAGTATATCACAAGGATTAAGCAATCAGCAACAAAAAGTCAATCAATAGATAAACTGTTCTAAGAGTCAAATGTCAAACAGGGTATATACAGCAACAAAGCCCCTCAAAGAAAATCCATTCAGTATGCCAATATGGTCCTGATCCAAAACCAGAACGGACATCCACCAGAAACGTCACATTTTTCCTGTTTCTGAGTAGTAGGCATAAACAACTCGAGAAAAAAAGCTTCATTTCGAGAATATGTGGCGGATGGGATAGAGCATTAAACTTACTAAAAGTTGCTGAATTCAGCCGACCAGTGGCAAAGTCTAAATCACAGAACAGTATGCTCTAAACTTTTCCATTTTCTCACAAACTTTGTGGTTGTATTGTTAGTCCTCCAATTCCAATCCAACATTTTCCCTCCTGATTCCTGATATCTCAGAGTATCTAAGATAAGATCACGTTCCGGTGGTTTCTAAATTGTTTTTCCCAATTACCTTGTGCTGACAACCAGAAACATTTTTCTGAGCAAATGTACTTTTCAGACATTGTACAGGAAAGTATTTTCTTGGAGACAGGGTTGAACATTTAATATCTGTGTCACTCCATGTTTATACATTTTAGAAATGTTTCATATGTGTAGGTCAGTTTTTTGTTTTCTTTTTACTTTTTTGTCCATGTTTTATACATTATACGGTTGTGATACAGTATTAAAGACAAAAAAGTAAGATTTATTATTGATAGTAGTTTGACTATCAGTTACAAGCACAGACTTTACAAGATTTTTAGTAACTTAAGAAAACCAGAGAAAAGACTCTTGAATCCTTAAATTTAAAAAAGCAGGAGTATGGCCTGTTAATGCTTGACGGTGTGTTATATAGTCATTCAATCAATTATAACATTAGTCAACTGTAAACACTCCTGACATCTTTCCATCTCTCAGCCTCCACGCTCTTTCTCCGCTTGAAAGTTTACTGAGCTGATCAGCGTCAGTGATCTTCATGCTCAAAGGTCAGGAGATGTTCTTGTGTCAGGCAGCTCATCCGGTTCCAGACAAAGTCTTTCTGTGTAAGAGCTCCGACTGCAGTTTTCTGAATGGTGAGTCATCAGCTGCCAAAGCAGTTACCAAAATTACACCTGATGCCTATCAAGCCTGTCTCTCTCCCTCTTCCGCCTGACTGCGAGAGCAACATCAAAAAGCTATGTGATCCTTTCAACACACTGCCTGACATTTCAGCTAAAGTCCTCGGGATTTGCAGATGGACTTTGTCTCTACGAAGCTGAGGGTGAGTGTGTGAAAAGCGTGTTTAAGGTGTACAGAGATGTGTGAAAGATAGAGAGAAAAGACAGAATGTTTCATGCGAGCAGTACAAGAAAATTGGAAGAAAACTACTGTATATTATCTTTTTAGCACTGGTTCAGCATACTCTCCCCTGTCATAAGTAAGCCTCAAAGAACCAGAAATCATATGAATAAGTTTGACCTTTTTTGGAAAGAAGGTGCTCCGCTGAAACGCATTTGTCTGGTTCAATTCATCAAACCTTTACTTCCACTTGTGCTGTTTACCTTTCAAGGGTGTTCTTTTCAAGACGCACTGAGGTCGGACAGGAGGCAGCTGTAGAGGACGCGGGGAGGTGGGAGAGGGTCGTATCAGAGATATATAAACAGAACAAACCCAAGGTTGACGCGATTATTTGTGATGCATTGCCAAGGAGGAGATGGCACTTTGTAGAAAACATCCATTGGCCAAGAAGTAGAGTGAATAATGACACTCAATATCCCAACATAATCTGCCTGATTCTCACATCAATTTCGTTATAGGATCTTTTTCATGTCGTTCTCACATCCAGGCATTCAGAGAGGGAAAATAGCGTACTTACTTTTAACAGCTGTCTGATGGAATCAATCAGACGCTGCTGAGTACCCAAAACTTTCTCTGAATGTGATCTCTACAGGTGTTCAGGGTAGCTGTTTCCAATTCTACTATTTCCTTCAGGGCCGAATTGGAAAATTGGTGGGTAATATTTTGATGATGAGAGGGATTTTTTTTTGTTTCTTACAGCAACTGTGGCATGACTGTACATTGGAGGTTTGGTTGTTTAGTTTACCTCTCATGGTACAACCTAAATGGGGAAATCTTTACTTACAGATAATTCATAAAGTGCAGTTTCTATATGCACAGTATCCTGAGTGGTTTCGCGTAGGGCTGACTACCAGCCTCTGCAAACACGAATAAAGTCTATGTTGAGAGCAAAAGGGTATAAACATGATCTGCTTTAAATCATTTCTTGATCTCATTGGCAATCATCTAGCAACAATGTAGTTCAAATTAATGTCTATAAACAGAAATCAAAATGCAAGTTCAGCTTACAATCCACTCTCAAACGTAGTTTCTCAAATTTGACTCCATTCTCACTTCTTAAGTTTCTAGTAAGACAGTGAACTATGGCAACACATGGTCGGCTGGCCCTTTTTACTAACCGTTGGCTTCACCAGAATCACCAAAAAGTTGTCCGTCGCTTCTGGAGGCTATGTCATCAGACGAGAGGTTATGGGTTCTGAGATTGCTAAGAGTATTAGGATTCATTGACCAAGATCAATGTGTAGATTCAATGATTAATGAATTCATTATCACTAAATGTCAAAATGTATATTTAAGACATCAGTCCATATCAGCATCTTTAGCCTATGACTCTATTTTGAAATCCCCATGGTACTTTACCAAGTAAAGGGAAGTGACTTTTCCCTAGAGTGACCAGGAGCCAACAGGCCAAAAGTGGGATAAAGAGTATGTATGTGCAGGACACTGTGGGACATGCAAGGGAGTTGGGTATAGATTTGTCCAAACAACCCTATAAAACACTTCTATTAGCCCACACAGGATTAGCTAATAAACAGTGCAGTGGCTATGGGTTTCGAGTCCAACTGCATCCTGGTAGCTTTTGTCTTTGTTTCGTGGTGGTGGGGCGTAACGTAGGCAACAAGGATGGTGACAGGTTTACAAGCGCTTGACCCCATGCGTGGGCTGATTGATTGACATCTTAAACAGGCCAAGGTTATAGCCTTATCTTGCTCTCTACACAGCCATTGGATAAAAGCCAGAATTTAGAAAGCCAACTGTCCAGCACCTTGGAAAACTAGAGCCAAACAATTGTGGGACACAGGACAATTGATGAAGACGCAGTGCAGTCCCGCACAAAGCAAGACACCTGGTCACCCTGCTGTTCTCGTAGTGTTTGGACGGCATTAAATGGACCTATGATACCATCTTGTTTCCATTGCAGCCCCCTTGAATTGAAATGAATACAAGTGTATGGATTCAGACTCTATCTCAATAAAATAGTCACCTTAAGTACTGATTTGATATCTTACCTTAATGAAACATGCAATTTACACATTTAGGATTTATATTGGATTTTTAGTAGATTTTTGTAGATTGGGTATATGCTTTAATTGACCACAAACATAAAACATATTTTGAGCTCTTTTAAGCCGCAAAAACAGATCTAACAAAAAGTTGCATACCAGACATTGTGAATCATCAACCTCTGTCTTCTGCCTCCACAACTTTCCAACAACTGAGTCTGGGTGGATAACATCAAACTGTTTCATATCTTTCAGAAAACATCAAAAAACTTTATGACTTTCAGACAACAAAAGTCCTACAAAGCTGCCTCCTCACACACACACTGGTCAGGGACACAAAGAACACAGACCTTGAACTTCTTTGTTGAACAAGTTTTTTAATTCTTTGCACATCTTCATCCCTCACCTTTAGTTTGAACAACTAAGTATAACATGAGGACTTTTTAGAGGGCATTCATCTCCCCGTGCGTTAGCTTCATTATCCAACTCCTTTCATTAAAGGCTTTTTCTAAACCTGAAGGTATAGCTTTGCAAAAAAGGCCAATACACAATTGAACCTTTATGGTCTAAAAGCACTCGGTCAGAACTGCAGTAAGTCAAGCATAGCATACCCCAGCCTTTAGGGGTGCTTTTTGAGCAATATGCTGACATCAGCATGGCACCATGTTCTCAATAACTCTGCTAGCATGGTTACTTTACAGTTATTAATACATATCATGATAGATATTTGGGTTTATCGTATCAGATTCACAACATTTCGTGAGTAGCACATCATATAGCTGATGGTGATTGGAATAAGTCCAAAATCAAGGTGATATGCAAATTATCTAGGCCTATCTGTTAATACGATTCATCATTTGGAAAACTAGGACGTTTGAACAAAGTTTAAAGGGAGGTTAACACAAATTATAAAATGTCAGAATTTTAATGGTCCTTGAGAGAAATGTCATGAGACCTTTTAAAGAACTGGGAAAATGTTGGCCATGGTTTATGCAAATGTGTGGATGTTTGACTTAATGATTGAAAATGTTATCCTGCTCGTAGTGCTATAAGAAAACTCATCAAAGTCATTAGGCATCCTCTGGCTGCAAGAAATGTCCATACAAAGTTTGGCAGGGTTTCACCACAAATAAGTGGACAGAGTCTTTGCTTGCAGAACAGCCGTCTGAATACTTGAGCAGCTGTATTTGCCATTACTGGAGACCAACTGCTAGCATGCGTTGGTTGTATTTGAAGACACTTCTTCCTTTGAACTAAGTCTACTTTTTAATTACACCAATGCCCAGCCTTATATATGAGGATATTTAGCAGAACCATCCACACTGGGAGTTTAAAACACATAAGGAGCTGCAGAATTGGAGAGGCATCTAATTTCTTTTTTATAATGAAACTGTTAAAATGAAGAAAATACTCAAACGAATCAATGATTACATTTCTTACTGCTCAAAGAGGAAGATGAGGAGTCCTAAATAGACTTTGCTTAAAACTAAGCAGTCCTAATCCAAAATGATTTGGAAAAATCAATATAATTAATTGATTAAATCATAATTGTCACTTATGTCCCATGGTTCCCATTTCAGATCCCCTGGAGGTCTCTGGCCTTGTCTTGCCATTACCGCTTTTTCACCAAATCAAAAATGGAACACCATTCTCTGTTTGCTCACATCTATTCAGCACTGACTCGTTATCAGTGTTTTGTCAGAACCATCTATCCCAAGGATGTTGTTGTGTCCTGCTGCCTTATCGTAGCCGACTGCCTTCACGCCTCCGCTGCGTTGCTTCAGCGTTGTGTGAACACGTGGGCCTGGAAGCCTGAACTGCCACGGCTCTTAATCCCCCCTCGTCGGAGTCACAGAGCCCCAGCTTTATTAGCATATATCCCCCCTCCCCTCTTTGTGTGGCTTTAATGTTCTCTGAGTCTTCTCCTGCTCCTGCACCATATCTGACAGCACATTTCTGTAATTCTAATGACACTGCCCCAATCTCCCATTCATTTCGCCTTTGTCTCTCTCTATTTGGGTCAGTTTGTAGTTTTGTTTACTCTCCAGCGGCTCAGGGAGGCAGAGGCAGATCGCGGTATGTTTAAGTCACTATCTCTGGCAGGTTATAGCATGGGGCCACCTTGGGTGAGGATGGGATAAAGGATGTGGAAATTAAAACTGAGTGCTTTGTGCAGCAAGTTGTTGTGCAATATCCAGGGAAGCATTGGCTGTGCAGACATTGTTTCCTTTCCAGCAGGGAAGTCTGCTGAAATGACAGCAATGCTATGTGGGCAAGTTCACAATTCTCACTTATCTTTAAACTTTCCTGGAAAATAGGTAGAAGCATTTTTTTTATTGGGACCTTCCTCCATGCTAGTTCAAAGAAGTACAACAAAGCTGTGGATGTATGTTGAAGGATGGTTACTCAAGCTGTGTTTGCCAGTCTCAGTGGTGTGTTGCAGGGCGATGCACAACAAGATCAAAGTTTGACAGTGTTACATTTTCTTATTATTATTTCCTGCAGGGTGCATTCATGCTGTGCCATGTTTGGGATGTTCCGGCATCTCTCCAACACTGGAACTATGAATTCTGTGTAAGACGTGGGGGGCTAGCAGCAGAAATCTCCTTTAAAAACAGTCATGATCGATCCCAGCAACCAATAAGAAACAGATCTGGGATTCTCTCGACGTCGTCCAAGGTCAACTCTTCATCAGATAAGGTGCGGTAATGATCGCACCTCCAGCGTGTAGAGGGTACCAAGGTGGGAGCAGAGGTCACCTCACAACCTGTCCCCTGCAGACCTTTTTTTTTTTTCTCCAGCGTCAGGGGGACGGAGATAGCAGCCATCAGATAGAGAAGACCGCAGGGGAACGAACCCTCTCCACCCTCCTCCGCCCTTTGCCTTTGTCTCTAATATGGAGCAGCGATGGCAGAGGCCGCAGCGTTTAGAAAAGCCCTGTGTTTCTACTATAAAAACCACATCTATGGCCATGGAGAAGCTTACACTGTAATCCTGCATGACGGATTGAGTCTGCCACTGCAGCACTCTCCCTCTCTTTTTTCTTTCCCTCCTCGTTTCTTCCAAAAACTTCCATGGAAGCAGGCATGAGCTCGATGTATGGACATACACAGCCATACACATATCAGCGTCATCTGAGGCGTATAAGTTCACATACTGCACATATGCGCTCTTTCACACTCTTTTCATCAATCCTTTTTTCCATAAAAAATGTAGAGCATACTATAGCTGCAGAAAATGTTGCACTAACAGTCGAGGGAGTGAACAATTCAGTGTCAATGGCGGGGAATGGAAAATAGGTTTCCTTGCCTTCTTGCAAGTGAAAGAACAGAATGTAAAAGATACCGTCACACAGTCTCGCACAGTACAAGAGAATGAATCCCATTGGGAAGTCTCAGTGAAAGCCAGAGCTGCAGAGGTATATAGATGACCTGGATTTTGAATCTGCGCTCCCATGGCATGGATTACTGAGCACGGGTGGAAACGGCCTCTAATATAAAGGACTTTTATATGCTCACGGATCACTACTATTAGGAACCCTCTGAGCCTGATTTGCACCCATCCTTATCTATCCATCCTCTTGTCACTCCAGCGTTTTGTCTCTGTCTTTCTTCCCTGCACATCCATGCTTTATGTTGTTTTTTTTTAACTACTTCTCTTTTGTAACCTCTCTCTCTGTCTTTCTCTCTCTGTCTCTCTCTCTCTCTCTCTCTCTCTCTCTCTCGCTCTCTCTGTGGGTATTAGGCATTCAAAGATCTTTCTGTGCCATGCAGTTGAAGTTATCACCCCATCTCTCTCCCTCTCTCACTCAATCTCTCTAATCTTCCTTAATCTTCCAGCCCAGAGTGAAGTGAGAATTAGTTTCTCACTCTCCCTCATCAATCTCTCGCACCTCCCCTTCTTCTTCTTCTTCTTCTACTCCGCTCTGCCTCCTTTCTTTCTCCTCTCTCTCTCGTTTTCTCTCTTTGCCACTTTGCTCTCCTCTGGATCATCCTCACCAGCTGCTTTCTTAATCCTCCTTCTTGCTCAGTTTGTCTCCCCTCTTCTCCCTTGCCTCTGCTCTCATTCTGCTTCATGTCATCAACAAAACCACAGAGGTCATTTCTGCTTCAACCTCGCATGTCTCTCTCTCTTTCCCTTTACCTCTCTTCCCATTTCCACCTCCTTGCCCTTAGTTTTTTTTCCTCGCTCTCTCTTCAAGAGGCTCTCGGGACTTTTGCATTCAACCCCAGCCTGTTAACCCTGAGCCGGGTCCTTACCTGCTCACTGTCCATTGCGACACACACTCTCAGGGAGAGCTGATGTTAACACCCACTATTCAACACTTCCCTAGCATAAAAAACAGTTGAACTCAAAGCAAGATTCAATCTTTAATAACCTCAAAATTGTGTGCGACTGTAACACTCACACACACACATTTATTGCATGTTCGGATGTGTCCCATTTTTCAAAAGCAGGATTTCGCAGGATTTGGATTTTGATGAGTTTTTCGCAGATTGTTCTCAATTGCACCCAGACTCCCCCTCAAGACTTCAGAGAGAACAAAGCACTTCACAACCACCAACAGAGGTGAAAAGTGTACACAGTTGGCTTACTACAGCCTCACAGAGAGGATTTAACAAAAAAACTGCAAAGTGAAAGGCCAGGAGTGGAAATTGTCCCCTTCAGCACATTATCTAACAAGTCCATAGATCAACCTTTTCACTTAGGATGAGGGAAAAAAAATCTATAAATGAAAGTCACGCCATAATTTGGTGTGTCTATTTGTATCAATACACAAACGCCAAGAATCAAAGTTCGACTGTATGAAATATCAAATTGTAAAAGGACTGAACTTATTTGTCACTTTGATAATCTTTGGACCAATCAAAAGTGCTTTTACAGAACAGGTGGTATTCACTTATTTAAACAGAGCTCAACAGTGACCGCCCACTTTTTTGGCTGCTTTGGTTACAGAGGTAAATTTCCTCATTTAAATCCTCCATTGACATCCCATAAAATCCTCATATCAAGAGATTGAAGCCTGGAACCAAGACAACCAGCTACCCTCAATACTCATGACTCTAGTACATTTGATTTGGCGCAAAAACTGCAAAAAACTGAGAAAAAGGCAAAGGTACAAGACTGTGCACAACGTTTTCTCCGGAGTCAAGGAAGTACAGATCCCACAAACCATTGCAAATGACAGCTTCTTCTTAAATGTGTTGCTTTAGTGGTAATACTGTTAATACACAAGTGTTGTAATATCTATATTTCTATATGCTGTGCCGATGCTATTAGTTGAAATAAGTGTGAAAGGAAGATGCTAGGTTTTTCACACATTCACACGCCCCATTTTGTTTCAGTGTCTGTCCATTGAAACATTAAACTGCAAGGAGTTACTCCCCCCCCCCCAACAAGCTGGTTTTCCAAGTAAAAAATCTGCTGTCTCTTTTTTAACAAATTTTTCCAAGATCATTTCAGGATAGCCTAAATCTGACACACACTCCCTCCCCTCACAGCAGAAGATGTTCCCCTGTCAGAGAGAGAATGCTATCTACGCTGCGTGTTATTGGATGTATTCGCAATATAAACAAAGAAGTTATGAGAACGTCTGGGTGAGCAGAACAGAGCATGAAGCAGTTTCATTATGTGCACTAAGATTGAATCAGACATGCAGTGGTCTTAGGATATAGCCTACGTCATGACCCCTGCCCACTCGCTTGTGGGGAATTTTCATTAACAGCTGCATTCAAACATCAGCTTATCCTGACTTCTTGTGGACATTTGACTAGTGGGCTGGCTGGAACAAGTCTAAAAGATGGGCTGTTTGCGTTGACACATGCAGCTCACTTGGTGTTTTTTCTGGCATGAAGTGAAAGAGCTTTTATATGATGAAACATGTTGACAGTGAAAACCTTTGGGGATGTAATTGTTAAAACACGGGGTATTTAGCAGTGGATCAGAAAAAATACTCAGCACATCACTAAATCTTTTAAGATGAGATTACATCGTATTGTTCGGCCCCTGGCGACTCCTAACCTTCCATTCCCGACTTACTTGTCTGCTTCAATGTGCCACATCCTAATCATGCTATGATTAAAAACACATTACTCACAACTCTCATTTTTCAACTTGCGTGTGTGTGCGTGTGTGCGTGTGTGTGTGTGTGTGTGTGTGCGTGTGTGTGTGTGTGTGTGTGTGTGTGTGTGTGTGTGTGTGTGTGTGTGGAGAGGGAGAGACACTCAATTTGTCCAACAATCACCTGATGTTATTTTCAACTTCAATCCCCCAGTGGTATATTTGAAAGAAAAAGCAGAGACAGAGCTCGCAGCGACAAAAGCAATGCAGGAGAAGCCACAGGTATAATTATGTACGCTTTCCAAAATCTCAATATGATGTTATTTTTTCCTCCAAGTTGCCAATAAAAGTCATGTTGTGACTAAAAAAGCTCCTCCACTTAATTAGCGAAACGCACGGGCCACAAGTACTACACAGGGAAAACAAGCTCCCTGCGCAGTAACACTTCTCCTGTTGGACTGTCTCTGCAGCGCTGCCTCCTTACATTCAACAAGAATAGAGCAAGTATTTGCAAAGCTACAAGGATGACTAACTCAGTCAGTTTTAAAGCACCACGCACCTTCACTTTGAATCCCACTCCGATTGGACTTGTGTACATGAGCCGCGTGCCACACAAGAGTTCTCCCATTTACATTTCACAGTCCCTGTGGGTGGAGAAGGACAAATGAATATTAATTCCACTATTTCTCATTATCAGGGAGGCATAATCATGATGAATGTTATCCTGTTCAGAATGAGCCTTTAGGAGAGAGAAAAAAAAAAACTAAAAGCTGGCTGGAAATATTGCCTATCAGGAAATTAGTCAAAGTAGAGGGGGAAAAAAGGCATGGCTAAAAAGTGCTGTTGAAATAACATTTAATCCTGTACTGAGCTGCTGCATCCTCACAGTAACAGCCTCACAAATCCACATGATCCCCTTTGTATTGTTTTTGTTGTTTTCCTCTCTGTAGTGTGTAAATAAGAAATTCAACACAAAGGGGGACTGATGCTTATTTGTTTCGGACAAATTCAAGTGTTGGCCTTATAATGTGGCTGCTTGAATGGCATAGACTGTATGAAACATGGACATAGACTCAGCGATGTCACACCTTGGTTTCTGAAGAGGCATTTGACAGGCTGATGACTGCAACTCATTTCTGGCTAATCAAGAAGCAGGCAAGGAGGTGGATTTGAGGCCGGTCAAATGAGTATGTTGGTTTCTGAAACACGTCCATCTAGCACCAAATTCTACAATACAGTTTAAGGTCAATGGGATTTAACTAAAGTGAAGCCGAACCTCCTGGCATACAGTTTACAAAGCACCTGCCTGTAAGGGTGCACTCAAACGAGGCTATCTGTACCGTGCCCAAGCACGCTTCAACCCCAAAGTCCAGATCGTTTGACTAGTGTGAGTGCTACAGTACGTACCATGCATGGTACCCCTCCTTGGCCCTGACGCAGATATAAGAGGAGGGCTTCGGCACGGTAAAGTTGTTCATGCATAAGCACACGCATGGGCACGCAACATGGACATGAAGTATAATAGATCCCCCCCACCTTTGAATCTCGAGAAACCCAGAGTGTTATGGTAGTTTCTGACCAAAATGACTCAAAATAAGCCACAAACAACTGAACATGGGGTGATTTTTTATATTACTTAACACTTCAGAATATATTAAGCCTTTAATTCAAAAAGAATTACCAAAGAGCGACTGAAATGTAAGGAACAGGTCCCATTGGGTGCTTTAATTGTGATTCTTTTGAATGACTTTTTTGATTGTGGTTTGTTTTGACTGATTTTTGCTGTTTAAATTGTTGTTTTGTGTCTTTTTAATGTATTTTGTATAATGTTTGTATGTATGGCTGCTTATTGTTTGTTGGGAATTGTGTTAACTGTGCTGCTGCCTTTCTTGGCCAGGAAAGGGAGATTTAAAAAACTGGCTATAGCTTGAATGACAGGTAGGTGTTGCTGGCTGTCTGCTAAGAGTCACCCCACTTGACCTCTGGACCGTGCGCCAGCTTTACATGGAGGGATTTCTAGATAAGTGTCGGCACTCTGCAGGTATCTGTGTACATCCTCATTATACCTGCACTGTTTGTTTGTCAAGTTCCTCTAATGTCATGATTTATTTTTGGAGGCTTAGTGCATTGGACTCAGGATTGTTCTTATAAGTAATAATCCCACTTGCATATTCCAACCACCATACAATAAAAACACATCTCTCTGGACTTCAGATAGATATTCAAAGTCCCTCTTTGCTATAAATTGTCCACATTGACCTTAATGCACGATGCGACTTGCTAAAAATGTATCTCTAAGTTTGTGTGCTCAATCTGCTGTGTTCAAAAACATGCTTAATGTTCGATAGAAGAGAAACCTTGAGCAAAGCAAAGGAGCTCACGAGAGTGGGAGTCAGATAAAAGCATTAATGCATAGAGAAGATTAGCAGAGAGTGGGATAAACAAATAAGGAGAGCACGCATGAGAAGAGAAGCAACAAAGTTAAAAAGATAAAGTGCAGGGATGAGGGGAGAGATTGGCATTTCTGCCTCCACCTCTTTCCTGTCCTTTGTGGGGGGGGGGGGGTAGAAACGGAAAGAAGTGAGAGGGAAATGAGCTAAGTTTAGGAGCGAGAAAGATGGATGAGAGATGTGAAGCACACTGAGCTAAACTGAATAAGGGCTGATTACAGCGTAGATGAATGCTGGGTCAGGTTGTTGCCTTAATCAGGAGTGGATTTGTCGGCTGCAGGGCGTGTATTAATACAGTGCAGCTTGAGGTTTAAGCTCTGGATGGTCTGTGCCGGTAAAAAAAAAAAAAAGATGAGAAGGGAGGTACTATTCATTAGCATGCATGCAACAAGGCATGAGAAATCACATTAATCGTAGGGAATCCTAATGAAGGTGATTGGCGTAATCACAGCAACAAGAGCATAAAGCGTGTGACAACGGGAGGTCATCTGGCCATTTCTCTGGTTATTATTATTTCCTTTTTTATTTCCACCCCTGCTGGTGTGAATCCATGAAAAATATGTCATGTACTTTGTCTCCCATTTTGCTGCTGATGATCACAAGATCATTAATCCTGGTGATTTGCAAATATTGAGCCCATATCCTAATTAGCCCCTCTTTATCATGTCTATTTTTCCAAGTCATATTTGAAGCTATGATGACGATGTTAACAGCCAATTTCATCAGATCACTGCTGCTCTCCAGGTGGTACCATGTTCCAATCGTCTTTTGATCTCAAAACTGGAGCCGTTCTATGATTCTGCAACGGGTTTGTGCTCGCACCACAATAACAAATAGACTGCAGGTTGCAGTCCCGGCGGTATGTTGGTGCTGTATCCACAATCAAGGCAATTAACCTGTATACGTCTGCAGGGATCTCCAGCTGTGGGGGAGCCGGAGTTTAACACTGTAACCTACCAAAGTCTAGCTGGTAGAGGGCATCTGTTCAGCAAATCAGCAAAGCTACAGTATGTAATCACGTTTCACACCACGCTAATCACTTCAGCCTAATTTATCACCGCTATGAAAACAATCTGCGGCGCTATTAGGAAAGAGCAGACGAGGAGGAGGAGGCAGGGGAATGGAGGAAACGGAGGGACAGAGTGAGGGGGAGGAGACGCTGCGAGGGCCGGGAGACAGAGACAGAAAAGAAAAGGGAAAATGGAGAAAGCAACATGTCCAAAAAGGGCTCTGATTTGTCTAAAGCTCTCTAATTCAATCTTGGAAATCCGACGCAGTGACTGAGCCGTCCCCCTTTGCCCTCCCTCCCCCCTCCTCCTCTCCTCCTGCTCCCACACCCAGGCCTCATCTTCAGAGCTCTAAGAGTCCCTAATCCGGCTTCTGATAGCGAGGAGGGAGACATCAACACCATACAGGGGTGGAGAGGGAGCACGATGAGTGGCAGAAGATGGAAGGCTGCAGAACAGAAGGAGGGGGAGGGGAGGCAGGGAGATGGAAAGACGAGGGAGAATAACACAGGATTGTGTGGCAATTGAACTCAGTCTGTTGGTCGCATCAAATTCCTCTTTAATTAAAAGTCTAAATCCTCCTCACTTTAAAGCCCCTTCTTTATAATTACCACTCTGATCTCCCCCCCTCCTCCTCATCTTCTCACTCCAAAGCAAAACAATTAAAAACTTTTGCGATTTTTACTTCAAAACCCATTAATTAAAAATGGCCAATGAACAATGGTGCAATATTGAAGCAGACCCCCACTTTGCTCATTAGCCGCCGGTTAATTGATCCTAACAGCAATGTTTACCAAAGGGACGCTTAAGACGAAAACATTATCACTTTACCTCGTCTAATTGCCGTCTTTAAAGGAGGGGGGTGCCGGGGGGGGGAATATCTGGATGTTTTGAGATCACAGGAAAGTGGATCTCCTCTGTGGTTTCATCTCAGGGGGGTTTGCAGTCGTTTTATAGCTCTTATAAAAGGTTATGGGATATTCCATATAACACACCTAAACAATTTAGCTACAGAATTAAACATGGCACAGGAAAAGCTGGAATTTCTGGTGGTCAGATATCACCAGAGCGGAGAGTCGGCCGTACCCGCCCTCCTGGTCCGCTCATCCATCAAAACTCCATTACCAAAGATCCATCAAAACAGCTCACAACAGCAGAGACTTCTATTTTTCAGAGGACCATAAATACACTCACAACCTCCTCAGTATTAACTTTCTCCCGGCCCCCTTTCCTCAAAACAATTTCGACTTATATTTCCTCCTGACTTGGTCTCCCTGTCGCCTGCACCTCGGGTCGGGGGCCGGCTAATGAAAGGCTGCTCTCAGAGGAACACGGGTGAGACGTATATCGGTGTCTCTCAGCCATCGCACCGTGAAGCCAGATATAAAAGATTCAGGGCGACTGCTGCTTCTGTCACCACCAGAGAGCTTCTTTCTGTCTTTAAACCACCTCAGGTGCAGGCTGATGCTGCATGTCTTTCTCTTTTATTCGTCTATTTTTCTCTAGTTTCAGGCGTTATTACTCTCTTATCAATATTCAAGCCCTTACCTCCGGCCCTGTCTGTCTTGCTTTCCACGTCCTTTCCTCCTCTTTCTTACAAACCCCTTTTTTTTTTTCTATGTCAGGCAGAGTATGATTTGACCCTGATTAATAAATTCTCTCACCCACAAAGGAGCGGAAACAAGGTGCAGGTGCAAAAGAATTGATTTCCCCTGTTAGGGTTTTTTTTTTCTGTCTTTTTTTAATGGCAGCAGAGGGAGAAGCAGTATCGGAAAAGCCTGTTGAGTTATTAACATGAGTGATGATGTCGTTAGCGTGATTCCCTGGACCTGTCTCGTCGCGTTGTTAGCATGTTTGCAGCTCGGCGTGACAATTTGATTAGCAGCTTTGGATTTGGAGGCATTACGCCGCTAAATCAAGTCTGTCAAAAAGAGCAAGGCACAGACTGACTGCCATCTAATGTTGACTCACAAATTCACAGTGATAAAAAGAGCCATGAATACACTCTGACACTGATCCATACAGCATATTCACAATTCATGTGCATGAGTTATACCAGGACAGTGTCATTATTTCTTTCTTCATTCTTCCATCATTTATCGCTTTCATCAAAAACATGCATTCACACAGCTGTGGTAGACTAAACAGCTTCTTTTAAAGGATCATCTCCCTAAGAATACCCAATCATGTCTCACTGAACTCCAGAAATATCTAGTTTTCTAAATAGCCACGTTTTCAGTTTTCTGCCTCTAGCATGAAATAAACAAAGTGAGTCCAGTTATTCTTCGTTTGACTTAAACATTTTGTCATCAAAGATTAAACCACAGCTTCTCTTCCAGGATGTCCCTTGTTTATCTCCAGCTCTTGATCTGAAGTTAAAGATTTTAGTTATTTGATTTCTGGCATCTGTTACTCTTCAAACGGTTGCCAGCAAGGTTATTGAGAGTAAAAGGCGCTGCCACAACAACATTTGAAATGTCAAAAACCGTTTGCATCCATTTTTTGGCAAAGTCAAGAGTTTTTCATTTTATTCTTGTGGGAGCAAAAAAAAATAAATCTCTGCTCAAGTTCTTCATGTGAAGTTCAACTTGATGTAGGTCGATGGTGAAATTGTGAAATCTGCGCCATTACCTACAGTGAAGCGTCATGACAGAGATGACCTTGGAAAAGGAGAGCAGGAAAGTCCAAAAAAGAAGGAAGCTCACTTTGCTGTTGTTGTTGCATCAACTTACATTTAACCCTTCCAACATTAAAGTACTAACTGTTTCTAAAAACAAAAATGTTTGGCAGACAGATACAAGTCGAGGAGTCAGCGCTATAAATACGTCTTCCAAACTTTGAGGGTTTAGTCAATAGGCTAGCGAGAAACATAGCCTGTTCCCAGCTCACTAGTGTGTAGCAGTTAGCCTTTAGCTCGCCAGCTACAGTAGTTTTCTGAAAAGCTGAATCACAAGGTCTCTGGCACCACATATCTCACTAACAGCCATGGCTGGAAACTGCTGAAAGGAAGAATTAAAGACAAGAAAAGCAATTCTGCTCAAAGAAATGTTTCTCCTTTTCACTTGAAGTTTATTCCCTCTAAGGAGATCTCTTCCATCAAGTACACTTCCACTGAACTTTAAACCGACATTATGAGTAAACTAACATGCAAAAAATAAGACCAACCAAAGAAGAAGTGATTAATACTTTGTTTCTTGAACAAATTGAAGCATCTGTGAGGAACATTGTTAACTTCTCGTCGATTTTTAGCGCTCCCTGTGGACGAAGCATTACGCCTTATCTCTTTACTGATTCTGTACATACATGTTTAGATTTCTCTTGGGTAAAATCTCATCCTGCTGCCGTTTAACTGTCTAACGTACAACTAGCCGGGCAACTTCTCCTGGGAAATTTAAACACTGAGTCCTCTTCAGTCGGCAGTCCGCTTGGTCTGAATTCAACCCCTAATGGTTAGCTTTAAAAGAAATCATCAATCTTGAAGCAGATGGTCTGTTTTGCTTTTATAGGCTGTATTAAGACATTAGTTGTTTCTTATCTGGTAAAAAAAAGTAGTAGGTCACATTTCCAGTCAACTATCTCAAGTAACCTGCTCCTCTCCACCACAGAAAGAAAAAAGTGTTTTTTTTATTGAAATTTCAGGGAACAAACCCTGTAAAATCCTGCACATATTTCCTCTCTGTTCCTCCCCGTCCTCTACGCCACACTCCCCATTCTGCTTTATAACCCTCATTTTTCCTTCTTCCCCACTCAAACAGAAGGTTGTCAATTATTTATTCACCTCTCCACTCAATAATAATGTCCTAATTGTCCACGCTTCCCTCACTCGCCTCCTCACACTCCTGCAGGAGCACTCTGCGGGCTTCTGCCTTTCACACTTTCCACTTCACATCCTTTCTCCATGTTTTTCTTTTTTTGTGTCTTCTTAGCCATCTCTCCTTCACACTCCCTCATGCATCCCTTAAGCGTCTATTTTCCTCTCCTTTTCCTCCATTTCCAGCTTCTCCGTCCTCATCTTTCTTCCTCTTCACCTCTCCATCACTCTCTCCCACCTCCTGTCCGTGCTTTTTTTTTTTTTTTTTTTTTTTGCCCGTCTCTCTCCCACCTACCTTCCAGCTCGTACAGCGGGTTGCCAGAGGCCTTTTTCATTCAATTAGGGCCTGAATGTTGCTGTTATTGTTACCGCTAATAATGAAGGCCGTGCGTCTAGCTCGCTGCCAGGCTGTCACAGGCACGATCATCAACGGGCGCCATCCCTCATCTCAGTCTCCTGCAATCACCGGCCTTATTACTATCATCTGAGGGGAGAGGTGTGTCTGTGTGTGTGCGTCTGTGTGTGTGCGTCTGTGTGTGTGTGTGTGTGTGTGTGTGTGTGTGTGTGTGTGCAGACAGAACGAGACAAGTAGGCGGTGGATGGATGGATGGAGAGCCTGAGGAAAAGGGAGTGAGAGAAATGGAACCGGTAGACAGTGGAGGGAAGTGACAGAGGAGATTTGTGTGCGCCTAAGTGTGTGTGTGTTTGTGTGTGTGTGTGTGTGTGTGTGTGTGTGTGTGTGTGTGTGTGTGTGTGTGTGTGTGTGTGTGTGAGGGATGCTTGGTGGGAAAGTGTGTGTGCTGGTTGGGAGGTGGGTGTGTGGGTGACAAGGAGAGACAAAGCTAGGGGGAGTGATGAGATTATTATGCGTGAGTGTGATATGTTCATACACAGTGTCTGCGTGTGTGGGTGGGTGGATGTATGTGTGTGTGTGTGTGTGTGTGTGTGTGTGTGTGTGTGTGTGTGTGTGTGTGTGTGTGGATGTGTGTGTGACAAAGACGAGTGGAGTGGCAGGCAGGCAGAGATGTTGAGTGTGTAGCGGGAGACTGAAGGCCCCTCAAGGCTGTTGTTGCATTTTGAATCCAGGACATACACTGACATAAATGTAATTGGTGGAAACTAGCTCGGCTGTTTCCGTGGAAATAGCTGTCCTCTTACTTTCCGTCTCCCCCACTTTGTCTCTCGTTCTTTCTCTCCGTCCCATCTCCACCCTCCATCCTCTCTCTGGCTCCTTGCTCGTCCCTTCCTCCCCGTGTTTCCTTGTCAATTTGATTTTACTTAATGTATCACTGAACCTACTCATGTGTAAGAAGAATTCCCTTTGGAGCAATTAGAGCACTTTTCACTTACTCATTCACACAAAAGCCTTGTTCCCTTCCCCCATACCTTACCTCCTTTTCTACACCGATTTCCCCATGGAGTGAATTCTAACCCTCACAACTTTCTTTTGACCTTGACTCTCTATGGATGCACTCTTCTACAGTCAAACTCCCAACCTTCTTTTCTAATATTCCCCAAAAACCAATTACTCTCTAAATGTTCGGCGCTTCCTGACATCTTCTTTGGGCGACAATTTGCGCACACACACACTCATGACCTCAAGAGAGCCACGAGCTACTCATCACAAAGATTTTTTTGAAGACAAAAAAGAAGAGGAAGATGGTGCTGCAGGAGAGGATTACAAGATTTAAGAGTTGAAATGTTGGGAAATATCCTGACCTTAGCGTGATAAGGTCAAAACTGCCTTTCACTGTCTGATTAAATTGTATAATAAAAAAAAAAAATGTTTTAAAAATTGATTTTTCAAGTCAGACCACTTCAACATTTGTCAGCACTGAGCATCATCACAAGATTAAATCCAACATCTGCACTTTTTACAATTATTTCTCACATCTCCTGTGTGCTGTCTGTTCCTTCAAAATAATGAAGTCTCTAAAGAAGAATAAATAAAAATGCATGAAAAAAATCAAATAATGGATGAATTGCCAGGGCTTGTTCTGTCTTTTTTTGAAGTATTCTAGTAAGTACCCAGTTGGATTCCTAACTGTGGGTAAAAAAGACAGCTCCATTGCTCATGTAGAAAGGTGTTGAGTGCTTTCACTTCCTGCACGTCACTCATGATAAATAGCAGTGAACTGAGTTGAACTGTGGCGGTCTCTCAGGCCCAAAAACTCTAAATATTTCCAAGCCAGCTATTCAACTTACAGTAGCTGAACCCGTGCAGCCTCTTTAACAGAGTGTGGCTGAGAGAGCAGAGGTGTAAGGGTTAATCCCTGTGCTAAACTGGGCACTTTTACCTCTACATTCAATTACCTCTGGTTAATACGCCCGCTCAACCTTCCTGTGTCAGCGCAGAGAGGAGCCATTACTAGAAGAGCCAGGCATAAAATGCTCGACTTCTTTCTGAGACTAGTGTGACAATTATTTGGTTTCATAAACAAGTTATGCACGGCAGATTCACGCTGATTGGTGTCGAGCTGATTGATGGAGTGGGAGGGCAAGTTAATATACAAAGCCACGAGGAGGCAAGCTGCGAGGTGCACAAGTTGCATAAAGAGCTGCAGCATGAGGGAGTCTGCAGTTGGAATGTTTTTCCTCCTGTGGGTGTGAGCAGGCAAACACAGGAGGCTTAAATTGAATGCCCTTCTTTACAACGAGCGTACATACATTTGCACTCAAGTACAAATGACTCAGAGCGTATACTATGTCTTTGCACCCAAATATAATCATGCACACACAACACCACGGCGGTGCACTTGTGGGCTCTGGGAAAAGTGATCGGTTTGCTGTCTGAGCTGGAACGAGCCCAGAGTTATAAATACACTCTGGGAAATATATCCCTGAAATAAAGCGCCCGTACAGAAGCAAGTGAAACTCAGAAACGCTTCCATTTATTGCTAAACTTCCTCTCGCTGAGCTAAAAACCTTTTTAAAGTCACTCGCTGGTAATAACTCAGCGCCGTGCAGGCGGAGGATAACAGCAGGCTGGATGACCTATCAACAGATTCTGATTTTACGTGACACAATCCAGAGCGATGACAGCCGCTCCTGACCCTTTATTATTTATCCGGGGCAGCTTTCTGCTGAGCGTGCATGCTCTTTTTTAGTCCTACCCTGCTTCACATTCATACAATTCCATACATTCATGCCTGAGCGTTGCCCAGTGCCACCACAGACGTCCACTGTTGGCCACTCAGCAGCTTCACAGCAGCATTACTCATTCACTTTCCCCTCTTGTGCTGCCTCACCAATAGCCTCCCATTCACCACGGATCTCTCTATTTCAAAAAGCATCTTGTTCACATTCAAAACGCAGGAGGCGGTCGTACATCAAGCGGTGGCAGCGGCGGCGGAAGTATTATTGCGCATTGCGGCTGCACAGTCACAGTGCACGGTGGCGGCTGCGGTACCATTAATTGGAATAGCGTCGTCTATTCGGGGGGCATGATTAAAATGTGGTGTGCTGTGTTTTAGTGATAAAGGCTCAGGGAGATGGAGAGATAGAGGAGAGTGCGCTGAGAGGGAGGAGAACAGAGGAGAGGGACCCGAGGCCCCAGCACGCTGGGTTGCAATCCAACGCCTGCAGAGGGTCAACGGCAGGGAGGCGGAGCTTTTGGGGGCTATATGAAAGTGGACTCTAAGCCTGTTTTTTTTCCCCCCCTCTGTGCAAGTGTGAGACATTAAGCACAGACAGCAGCTTTAGCAAGCCAAGAGTATGGTTTCACAGAGTTTCAGCGAGTTGAAGTTGTTAAAAGCGACCAGCAAGGAATTAAGTTGTTAACTTCTTTTAAATTCACACCACGTCTTTTAAGGAGCATATTGACAATGTTACAAGAATTTACAGTATCAAAAAAGCCAAACTTTCTTTATGTAAAAAAATAGAAACAAGAGTTGTGCTCCACAGAAATGCCATCGCTCAAAGTGTTCATGTGCCGCACAGTGTCTTTTATAATACACTGAGATTCATTACAACTTGTGTGTTTTTTCTGACTCTGTTGTATTTATTTTATACTTAAAAGTGAGTTGGCCCGCTTCAAGCGAACACCAACACACACATTGCGATCTATTTTTTTTTTTTAAAGCCATTCTGATACTAAATTCCCACCTACCTATCATCTCTTAATCTTATAGGATAAATACCAAAACCTTTTGAAATCTGAAAGGAATTTTGAAGCAGTGTGTAGGCTTTCTGCACCTACGGCATGGAATAAACTTTATATGATCTTAAACTTGAGAAAGCATGAATGTTTTTTTCAATCATGAGTGAAATCTCTATAGTCCAGGCTGTATGTTTGTAAATGTTTCATCCGAGTAATCCTCAATAAATCAATCTATACTTCATTTATTAAGCCCAGGGCGGGCGGTGGTGCGCCCCCATGTACGGAGGCTTCAGACCTCTGGCTCCTCTCCTGTATGTCATTCTCCTCTCTCTCTCTCTCTCTCTCTCTCTCTCTCTCTCTCTCTCTCTCTCTGTCCACCGTCCTGTCTCTACAATAAAGGCACAAAATGCCCCAATTTTTTTTTTTTAAGTTTTCCCAGGGCACCTAATAAAAAGAGCAGGTCTAGACTGTGTTCTTTTTTTTTTTATAGACACCCATGAATCATCTGTGTGCAGTCACTTGGTAGCAGTGGCAATGAAAAAAAGGTCCTTTTAACAGGTAGAAACCTGGATCAGTACCACACTCATTGTTGAACAGCCATCTGCTGTGAGCGGGAGAGGACAAAGGGATAGAAATATATCTTTTTCACATTTCTTTGACACACTGTAGCCTACTCTTATGTAAAAGTGATCTCTACACTCAATTGGACAGACCTGGTTAAGTAAAAAATTATTAAAAAAAAGAGTCGAGGAAGGAATGGACCTCATTGTAAGATGTCGCAGTTCAAAGTCACAGTAACAGCGATGACATTTCTAGCTGAAGAGGAGCAAATGTTCTGACACAATAACACCCCGACTCACAGCAGTGAAGACATGAAAAAAGAAAAATCGCAGTTTCCTCCTCTGAGATCGTCTCCTCCAAACTGCTGCTCGCTGACTGATGAATATTTATACTGTTCACACTTTAATACAGCCTGATCTCAGCTCTGCCATTTTACCCTGCTGCTGATACATCACACGTGAATGCGAGGAGGAAAAGTTGCACACTGTGGGGACATTGTGTCTCAAATAGAGGAAACGTGTGCCTCTCCCTGCTTCTTGTCCCCGATTCCACGGTTTGCTCGCGTGTCAGGCCCCCGGGGGGTGTACAGAGCTGGTGTGGAAACAGGCTTGGCTGACTGGACTGGCTACACTCCCGCTTCCACACCTCCAGGGGGCCTTTTTCTGCCCATCTCCCCATGCTGCATTTTGCACCCCAAGGTGGGCTTTACTCCTGGATAGTAATCCATTCATGCTCCACAGCTCTTGGCTCCCTCAAGGCCAGACTGGATGCATACAGAGGCCAAAACCTGGGCTGTGTTTGGGGAAGGGAAGCAGCAGAGCCGGGCTGGAGGTCCACCTTTGGGGGGGGGGGGGGGGGGGGCTCAGCGGGGAAGCTGAAATGGAGCCAGGTGGTGTGAAAGGAGCGCTACTAACCACAGGGCTGGTTAGAGAGACCACACACCAGCTGCAAAGTGAGCACAGCAACGCTTCCCCTGCACGTCTTCTACATCTTCAGCTTCTCGCAATCAGTGCCACACCTCGGCAGCCATTGTCAAAATAAAAATGGGTTCCATTTTCACTGCTACTTTGTTCAGGCGCAGTGAGCAGAACAACAGAGGTGGAGTAATTATAGGAGCTAGAATGAGCACTCTGATTGAAAAATAATGTCTCAGGGAGGAATTGTAAAGTAATAAGAAACAGGGAGAGAAACAATGGTAAGACTAGAGAACTTTCTTGGTAAATAAAGAGAGGATTTCAGAGATTTTGTATTCTTCTTCCAACAAACATCACACTTTGTGTAATTACTGTAAACTCTGGAACATACAAGTTTTCATGACGGGGAGTTTTTGCTCTTTTCCTCCTTATTACATGGGTCCATTTATTTAAGTGTAATCTGTCTCTTTTATACTACAACAGCTCAGCTGGTTTCAAACCACCAGGTTAAAGCAAAATAATGCCATTGCTCGGTCATCTCCCGTCTTCAGGGAACCACGGATCATGAGATGGCAACAAATCGAAAGGCGTCTTCACCTGGTGTGTTCTCTCTAACTCCTATGTCCTGAGACGCAACACGCACGCAGTACAGGAAGACGCCCCTGGCCAGCCATCGATCTGAGGCTGGGAGACTCGTCCAAAGAGCTATCAACCTTTTAAAGTGTCACTTTCAGAGGGAAATGGATTGGTGCGGGGGGGGGAGGAGAAAGAGAGGAGAGAGGGAGACGGAGACGGAGAGGTGGAGGGTAAGATATCCGAGGACAAACAGCCGGTGTAATCAAATCGCTCCCATCAGAAGCTCATCACTCATGACTAAACAGCTCACTTCAGTATATTAGTGTGTATGTGTGTGAGAATACTGAATGTGAGTATATGATCACATTAAGTGTCCTATCTTGTTTGTTTACTGTCATAAATCATTTCATGAATGTTTTAAATGAGACGTGCTGAGGGACTGAAAATGCAAATGAGCTCCAAGCTAGCTGTGGTACATTAGGACACAGCATTTCGTTAAGTTAAAAAAAAAAATGTTTAGGCAAATGAAAATGTGAGACATTTCTCAAATTGTGAGACTGAGACACAAAGATACAGGAGAACTTTTTATCCCATTGGAAATGTTAGGAGAGTAAGATGTATGCCAATCACTTGTCATGCATAAAGTAATCCACTTCATCCTGATGTTCTGTTCTGTGCTGCGATTGGACAGTCAATCACAGATGACTGCCACTCTTGTCTCTTATGAAAACAACTGTCAACGCTGACTTCATTTCTTAAACCAAACCATGATCTGATGATGATAAAACCCAATCAAATACAACCCTATTTAAAAAAAAATTAAAAAAAGAGAATGTGATAATTTTCAAAACATTGAAAGCCCATATTTGACTGAATAGAACAAGACAACACATCAATATGAAAAACTGAGAAATGTCACTGTTGATGGAAAATGATACACCAAGTTGTGATTTAATACCAGCAATACTTTTGAAAAATGTTGAGACAGGGTCATGTTCACCTCTCTGTTGAACCACTTCGTACACATTTTGGGAACTAAGACTACAAATTTGTGTAACTTAAAAAGTGTGCTGTTGTACCGCTCTTGCTTAATGGAGGATTTCAGCAGTTCAACAGTTCAGGTTTGTTGCAATATGAAACATCCGACAATCTGACAAACACTTTCCATTGGTGACAAGTCAGGCCTGCGGGAGGCCAGTTTATCACCTGCACTCTTGTATAAACAGAGCCAGGCTGTTGTAATACACGACTGTGGTTGATGAGGCCTTCAGTGAAAAAACAAATGTTTTTTAAAGGTGTTATGAACGGTAGACAATGAAATCCCAGATTCTTTGCAATTTGATGTCAAAAACATTATTCCAAGTGTTGTACTGTTTGCCAGCACAGTCTTTTCAGAGTGGTAAACGCCTTCCCAGTGTTACCTCAGAAAGACTCAGCCTCTACTCTTTTTGTTCACAATCATGTTACTAACCTTTTGTTAGTAAACCTTCAAAACTGTGAGATCTTCTATCAGGTGTTTTTTGAAACTTTCACTTTTCCAGTCTTTTGTTGCCACTGTCCACATTTTTTGGAAAATAGTTGCCGTCATCAAATTAGAATTTTACACATATAAGTTTATATATATATATATATATATATATATATATATATATATATATATATATATATATATATACATATACATATATATGGTTTTTTTATCTGTTTCAACATTTAATATGTTGTCTTTGTGCAATTTTTGATCAAATGTGGCGTTTCAATGTTTTTATCATCACATTCTGTTTTTATTTACATTTTAAACATGCCTATATTTTTTCTGGAAATTGAGTTGTACATGATTAACGTGTTCAGTATTTACGGTTTGGTTCTGTTTAGGCACCAACTCTTAACGCATGTTAACTTTGGGTGGTAAAGCTTTCTGGCAGAAAGACCTGAAGGCAAATGCTGACCAGCACCAGCAAATAACTGTGAAATAAAGAAGTCCTCTATTAAGGGAACAGAAAATATAACTGGCCTTTTCTTTCATCTATAGCTCAGCAAAAACACTGCAGAAATAGGGAGGAACAACCCAGCCTGTTACAAGTGCACATACCAATTGAAGTTTTCTTTTCAGCAAAGTTCATTAGTAACAATTTCTAGTGTTAGAGGTTATTTTGCATGCTGAACACCCTGCTAAATTAACTCCAGCTGCATCATCTCACAGAGTTTATTTCAACCTCCTTATACTGTGTCTTTGACTATAGAGTTGAAAGTAGAAACTACCATACGCCTTAGAACTGGAGGTATCAGAAAATCCTGTCGACAATGATATGCCCACTTGGGGAGAAGAACGTCAGAAGTATCAAGAGACTGCCGGGGTAATGACTGTAAATCCACCACTGCTGCCTGTTACATCTAAATAGAGCCCATCATTAAATGTAAGAGACGTATAGGAAGCTATATGTTGTTTGTTTCAGGTTCCACTCGCTCACATGCATTAGTAGAGTGGGTATAACTGTCTTGGAATAATGTTGGAAATGACAGGAGCATTTCTTTTCTTCCTCCTCTGTATCTCCAGCACTCGATCAATTCAATGAGAAGGATAGTGACTTTCACATTTGTTTTACAGAGCAATGCATTCCTCAAAATGTTGAACCGTTCCTTTAACATTGTTATTATGGTCCTTTCCTTTTCAAAAGGATTTAAGTCAATCAATCTTTATTTGTATAGCGCCAATTCAAAAAAATGTTATCTCCAGACACTTTACAAAAAGCAGGTAAAAACACCTTACTGGTTGCTATGTTACAAAGACCCAACGTTAAGACCCAAAGTTACAGTGGCAAGAAGAAAACTTCCCTTTAAGAGGCAGAAATCTTTGGGTAAACCAGACTCACGATGAAAAGCCATTTGTCAAAATTGTGCAATAATTGAAAATATTTTTTTGATGCACTTTTGACCTGGAAAACTTGGTTTGACAAAACAATCACAACTCAAGGTTATTCAGACACATGACAATAGTTCAGCTCGAGTGAAAACTGTGAAAATGTTCAGAGAAATTACATTTACATTGTGGACTTGTACTATGATGGATCCAGGCATTCCTTTGACTTGAAGAATGATTTTGTAATACAGATCTGTATTTTTTTTCTTCCCCCCCCCTTTTTTTTTTATTAACCCGACCTCTCGTCTCTTCTTTTCTCTGCTCTCCAACTATTTGATAAAACGCCTCAAGAAATCTTTAGTGTGAAAACTTGCTTTAGCCAGTGTATTTATGAATGTAAATCAGCAAAAATAAAAAGTTTCTTTGTTTCCACAACTGCATGCCAAGATGTACAGTATATCTGTGCATGCATGTGGGTGGCCATAGCATGCACAATGCTACATTATGCTGTACTTTATACTGAATGTCTTTGAACTATTAACCCTTGTGTTAATCTTGAATATTTCAAAACATATTTTTGCCTATATGGCACTTCATTTATCCATTCTTCTATGTGAACAATCACAAGGCAGAGCCGACCCATGACCTGTCCTTCTGTCTTCTTTAGATTCTGTGCCTCGTCAGATAGACTTCGATCTCAAACACAAAAGTGGAGTCAGCCAAGATTTCTGAATTCTTTTCCATGATGGAGAGAAAAGAAGGGGGTGGGAGAGACAAGGAGACAGCCTCATTTCTTCTTTCTTCTTAGTTGAGGGGTCAAATCTTTAGTAAACACCGGTCAATTTTTGCATTCATCTCCATAAAGAAGTCAACAGGCTGTGTAATAAGAAATGTTCACACATTGTGGATTTGGCAATTATTGTAATG
The DNA here is from genome assembly GCF_963930695.1 of Labrus bergylta. Taxonomy (NCBI): domain Eukaryota; kingdom Metazoa; phylum Chordata; class Actinopteri; order Labriformes; family Labridae; genus Labrus; species Labrus bergylta. The sequence goes on from NC_089198.1 coordinate 13,126,162, forward strand.
AGACAAATGTTGGCATGGAGAGGAAATCAACTTTTTAAAAGTGGAGAGGGAGGATCAAGGTTGCTCAGCTGGCTCGGCTAATAGAAGAGGGTATTAAAGGAGGGCCGTGCGTTAAGACGGTGCTTCTGTCGAGCTCTTACAAAAGGTGGAGATGTGGCGTTATTGTAAAGAGAAAAAAAACCCTCCGGCCATGGGAACCAGTAAAAGAGCTCACAACACCCACACATGCACAAGCACGCACACACACACACACACAGCATCAATCTGGCCTCTCAAACACAAGCCGTACACACATTCACACAAGGCCACAAGCAATGAGGATTGTACTGCATGAACACACACAATATATCTCTGGAGGTAAGACAGAAATCCAAAGGCCTGACAAGACAAGTCAAAGGGATCCAACGCCTGCAGGGCAGCAGGGAAGGATGGAGGAGGAAGAGGAGAGGAAGCAGTGGATAAAGTATGAAGGGAGGAGAAGCATTCATTTGGGATAGAGAGAGTGACATCGGACAGGATGGGAAGAGAAGAAGGAGTGTGGAGGAAGAGGAGTAGGTGTGGGAGGAAAGATGCAGAGAGAAAAAGCGGGCGAGAAGAGGAGTGAAAAAGCGTGCGGGGAGTTAGAGGTATGAGGAATAAGCAAGTGTGGGAGGAGTGGGAAAGACAAGAACATAGAAGTATAAAAAAAAAGGAGAGGAAAGAGTGCTGCATTTGGAGGTACTAAGTGAGTCCGCGTACAGGACTCTGGAGGAGAAAGAGAGACGTGTACTGTGTGCGCGCCGGATGAGAGCGAAAGAGACAAGGAGATAAAGTGTCAAGCGAAACCAGTGGATCCAGAGCGACAGAGAGGAGAGCTTGTATGCATTTAGATGTTAGTCCTGCATGTGCGGGGTGGGAAAAAAAGGGCAGAGCGAGGCCAAAATACCCGGGCGAGAGATGCCCGAGCGAGGCAAAGAGGGACAAAGAGCGAGAGAGAGAGAGAGAGAGAGAGAGAGAGAGAGAGAGAGAGATGGTGGCGGTGATTCGTCGATGCTATCTGAGCGCAGGGAGATGTGTGTGACACAATCTCAAATTGGAAATCGCTGTTTCAATCTCGCCTCACTCCATGGCTACCCGCTCCACTGATAACAAGAGCAGCCTAATTCTATTAAAAATATCCCGTGAGTGCAGTGGTGGCTGAGACGAAGACAGCAAAAGGGGGGGAAAGTAAGTAGGGAGAGAAAGGAGGAGGAGGAGGGTGAGTAATGGTAGACGACAGAGGCCAAGCGAGGGACAGGGAAAGAGAGAGGGATGAGTGACTGGCGAAACAAACGTGAGAGACAACAGTGAGCCTGGAAGCGATTGCACTGAGAGAAAGTTTGCACGTCTTCCACCATATCTCTTTACCCCATCTGCCCATCATCCCTCCATCTCAGAAAATCCGCCCCACTTCGTCTATCTAACTACCCATCTGTCTATTTATCGCTCCATCCATCTGCCAGCTCTTATCGCTCCCCACAGGTGACTGTTCTCATTTAGGACGCCTCTCTCCGCTCCGCCGCTTCATTTTTTGACTCTTCAAATCCATTTGCTCTACTCGTTTTACGCGCGCCAACTTAGCTAACCTCGAGATGGAGAGCCCGTCTGACAGCCGGTTCTCTCTTTCATCTCGCTCTACCAACTCCACGGCCAACTGGGGAGCCCTGAAAAAAGTGCTTTGTTTTTACAGGTTTGACTAAAGATAGAATTAAGTGGCCGGCTAATCACTAATCAGCCAGCGGATCAATCTGAATTCACAGTGGACTTCAAGGGACGAAGTCCTGGTTTCACTCGTCCCCAGCCAAGTAAGACTTTGCCTCAGTAACAGTTGGCCGGCTGAGGGAACAGAGCTTGTCTGTAAGACAGAGGATTTGATGGAGATGAGAAAAAAAGCAGACCATGAAGGCCAGCCAAAGAGCACTCCGCCACAGTATCATCCTGCTTTGGCCGGCTCAAAACATAATTGTTTCTGCTATTATTTCATAGGCTGTGAAGACAAAGTGAAAAAGAAAGCCAGAGAGAGAAAGCCAGTGTAAGGAGCAGAGTGCGTACATGGGGCGAGTCTATAAAAACGGCTGTACTTGACTCAGAAGATTGTCAGTCTGATCAGATTCCTTCTTAGATTATGCATCACATTATTTCTGTTAAAGCTCCTGCGAGGACTTTTTTAGCTGGTTATACAGAGATGTCTGTGTTCGACCTACAACACCAAATCAGGCCATCGTTGGGAATATGGAGTATTTGACATAGTTGTTTGATATGGCTGTAACCACTGCCGCAGGGTAGATGTCAGATGAGGCAACGCTACAGAAACAGGCTTTTTCATGCCAAAGATTCATTGTTAGAGATTTGAAATAATGACTACTTAAACATGAACAGGACAAAATTAGAAAAAGAGACACATTTTCCTGCTTTGTCCACGGGGGGGCGCCAAAATCAACGGCACCCCAACGTTCTTCACAGGAGCTGTAAGTGACGCACTTTGAAATGAGCTGTCGGGTCTCTTTCTCTACCTGTAAGATGCACATTATTCAGAGTTTCACATGAGAACTGAGTGTCAGCTGAACATTCAAAGCTTCCTAGCCAACCTCTTTAAAGTCTTTATATGTGATTTTTCACACTTAAATATAATCAAGTATATCCTCTGAAAATAACTCTGAGTCATGACTGTCTACAATGGGTGTAACACCCGAGTCCCACTGTCTGTGATGTTTTCAGAGTTTTCAGAGTCCTATCTTCAGTTTGTTTACAACGCCAGGATGACGGCTGACTCCTCCCCTTGTGTATAAAAGTTGTTTAATTGAGGGACTAATGAAAAGAAGAATAACATACTGTACTCACTGCTTAACTGTGTTTCTAGATCACGCTCATTTCAGGTAAATTTACATGCAGTGTGAAGATACGAGCATAATAAAGATCGCTAGCATTAGCATGCTAACACAACAATGCACCGCAAGTTGTTTTGGTTTCATGCTGGTGCTCAAAGGCGACATCTGCTGGGTCAAAAAAATCACATATAAAGCCTTTAAAACAGTCATGTCAGCGCTTTGATTTTACTATATTGTTTTTTACCTAATTAAGGATTTTTGGCTGCTTGTGAGCTAAAGTGAGTGAAAGCTCAGCTTGTAGCTATAGCTAGCCCCAGATACCTTGGTAAAGGCCTTGTGGACCTTGTGAGCATTAAGGAATCCTAACCTTCAAACAAACAGAGCACTGTCAAACAAGCCAGCAGCACCTCCTAAAGTCTTGTGTCTGACAAAAAAAAAACGAGTGCCAGGAAAAAAAAATCTTCAAAACCCTAGACTACTTGACTCTGTTTTTTCCCCCCAGTTTTAATCACTGGGGCCCATATTCACAAAAATTCAGAGAATCCTCTCAAGGAGCTCCTAACGTAGCTCAAAAAAGCCTTAGCAAGGAGTCATATCAACTGTAAGCGAGGAAGGGATCACTGTTGCGAGGTGTGACATACTTTCTCAAAAGCTGTGATAGAAACTAGTCACATGATGTAATGCAGTTATGAACAATTTGAAATTAACATATCTCTTGAATAAACTGTAAGCCCTACATTAAAAGTATATCCTACAAAATGTTTGAAAACACATGCCCACTTGCACAGCAGTGTCTTCACATGCTGATCAGGGCCTTTGATCAGTGATCAGATACACCTGTGGACGTGAACACATGTAGAGAAACTCAACATGCATGTCTCACATTGCACTGAAAAAAAAGTCAGAGATGGAGTAAAATGTCTCCATAAATATTTTTTTTCCTGTTTCGCCCAATGATCCAACAATACTCTTCTTCATTCAGTGTTTGGAGAACATTTCTTCATTTCCTCCTCTGCTTGAGAAACTCTTCTCTGTACAGTATAGGGAGCACTGTTTGATAGGGGATATTCATCTGTTTAAATATGCTCCCTCCAAAATCTTAAATAAAGAGTCTTGTGTCCATCAATGTCATTTTTTCGCTGGCCGCACCCACCACCCCAGGCTGAGGAGACATTTTTGGTTTATTTTGCTTTAGATAACAACCTTTTTGAACAATGAAGACCTCAAATAAATGAAATGCAAATTGAGCTCAGGCCTTTCTGATTTCAATTGTTGACTTGAAGCAGGCAGCCCTATAGTCTGTAATAAAAAAGTAAACAGCTTTGATTTCAGCAGGGAGGCGGTAAAGTGTCGGTCTAATGAATTAATCAGACAGTCATTAGTTTCTATCTGTGAAGGTCCGAGCCGAACACTTCTTCCCCCTCTTCGCTGTCTTTGCAGACAGAGAACGGAGCACGCAGGGAGGGAATGCTCACTCAGCTGTGAAAGGGACGATGTGCGTGAGTGTTTGCGTGTGTGTTCATCCACTGCCTGCGTGCCTCCATGCTGAACGGATTCCGGCGTGCGTGTGCCCATTACGTTTTGTAGCTTCTGTTGATGATCACCTGTCAAAGCAATAAACTCAATCTGAAGGCCTGAATGTGAAAGAAAGGAGGGGAGACAGGGAGGTGCAGAGAAGAGTGCAAAGTCAAGGAGGATGGAGAGAGGAGGAGGAGGAATGTGGGAGATATGGACAAAGGGGGGGTGGGGGGGGGGGGGGGGGGGGGGGAATTAGGTGGACAGTTGGGAGACAGTCCGAGCTGAGAGATAAGATGCTCGGATTAGCGAATAGAGGTCTAGAGAGATGAGGAGTCAGAGATACGGAGAAGGGCAGTTGTGTAATCTTGGGGTTTAAAATGAGTTGGCTGCTGCGGTGGTCAGAGGAGGAGCTCTAAATTGAGATTATAACTGGGGGATTGTGGGAGAAATAGCGATACGGAGACACTAATCATGACAAAGATAAAGGAGTCCGAGAGTCGAGGATCAAGATGATAAGTTGTTTATGAATCCGCACACCGGCTGATACTTAATCCCCCTTCAAATATCACTTCATTAAGCTCAAGCAGAACAAACTGTACTCCAGACACAAACCCACAGAAAGGCATAAATAAATACAAGAACTGTGTTAGTCTCAGATAAAAGTCCCTCTCTCTGAAGCTGCCTTTATACAAAATCAGTCTCACAGTTGTAACCTGTAATGTTTACCTCAGTAAACAACACACAGACTGCTCCAATGATATATGCAAATTGAATTTAAATGAGGAAAATAGGCTACAGATCCCAAAATAGCAAAACAAATAATACAGAATAATGAATTCAAATTGCTATGGGTGCTCGTCCATAGAAACTCTTATTAAACAAGAGAGCAGCCACTTAACACGAGGTCTTACCAATAAATGTTGTTCCAGCCCGGGCTCTTACGATCAATAAACGGACTAATAACCAGGGAAAGGAGTGGGCTAAAACTATGAGTGAGTTAGAGAGTATTAGGAGGAGAGAGGTTAGCAACCTTCTGACTGACTCATATCAGACAATTTTGTGAAAGGGTGCCTTCACACTTATAGTACTTGGGGTTCATTTAGGCCGGTGTGAAGGCTGTCAGTCACACTCTGCTGGAGGCTGAATAACTACGTTAAGGTCACATTCACACCTGCAGTTCTGTTGATTTTATCCAGCAGAGAGGGGGGAAAAAAAGGTCAAATGGTGGATATATATCGGGGTGTCTGGTGAAGCCACAATCTCAAAATAATGTATTCCCTCTTACATGTCATATGCTGGATCATATTTACAGTTCCACAACCAGCTTGTGATGCATCATAAAGGTGGAGTTTAAGGGCAACTTCCAGGACCAGATTGGCTTTGAAAAAGAAGATATTGTGTTTACAGATTTGAAAACTTGGTCATTAGATCAAGGCCTCTTGGCTCTGGGCTTGAATATCTGCCAATGCAACTGCCTCTTTTGCCTGGATGTTTTCATGCACCAAAGCCTGTTCAAAGTCCATCCATCCATTTTTTTTCCTGCTTACTATTGTGGTGGCAACAGGCCAAGGAAGTTGACCCAGACATCCCTGTCCTCAGCAACATTATCCAGCTCCTCCTGGGGGATTCTGAGGTGTTCCCTTGCTGAATGGTATATATAATGCCTCCAGCGAGCTCTGGGTCTAGCCACAGGTCTTCTCCCGGTTGGATGTGGCCACAAAAACCTCAACCAAACCAAAGGAAGGCGCCCGGGAGCTATCCCAATCAGATGCCCATAAAAAACTCAAGCGGCTTCTTTGGGTGTGAAGATCCAGAAGGAACTTCTTTTCGACTTCTTCCTCAATTTCTTTCTCTTGGTCACTACACAAAGCTTAGGAACATTGGTGAGGATTGGAACTGATTCACAGTCATAAGTCAAAACTACTTGGACAATAAATAAAAAAACTATAATTGGAAACCAGAATTCTTACAATTGCCAAAATCTCGCCTCCTCACAAGTGCAGCCTTTGGAGCTTACTCATTCCACCACAATTACTAAAATCAGAATTAAAAGAGAGTATTTGGATGAATATTATGATAAAATGTTAATGTGTGGTCACCACGATTATCTCTCTTCTTGTTAGGCAACTGTTTAAGTTTATGCTGAGTAGGTCACAATCTTGACACACCAATGGTAACAACATGGATCCCCTGCTTCTGCAGTCCATATGACCTTGGCTGAAACACTGAACCCCAAATTTCTCCGGAAGATTGTAGCACTTTTGGGCCACCAGTAGCAGTTAGAGCACACACCCCATGTACAGAGGCGTAAGTACTTTAGAGCAGGCAGCCCGGGTTGAAATCAGACCTGAGGCTGCTTTCCTGCATGACATTGCCCACTTGCTCTCTTTCCAGTTTTTGATTCTGTCCACTATCTCTAAAAAAAAAAAAAAGGCATAAATAGCCGTATGAGTGTGAATGAGTAAGGTTAGATCCTTGTGATCAGGTCAGTATGTTGCATGGGGGCCTCCATCATCACTGTATGAATGAGTGTATAAAATGGTGACTGTGCTGAATGAATGTAGTATCAAGCCCTTTGAGTCTAAAAAAGTGCTATATAAATGCAGCCCATTTACCATTTAACCTTATAATACATGAATACATGGGTGAGTGAATGTAGCTTTTCCTGTGATCTCAAAGTACAAGATGCTTCTTTTCCAATCCACACATGTTCATGTGGCAGTCACAACTAATACTGCTCCTAATGAGTTATTTACTGTGCTCTTTGTTCCCTCACAGAACATTAATTTAGATATATGAAACCGTTTAGTAACACACATTTAAGTCAAGTAGTTAATCGTGTATGCAAATGATATCAAGTTAGAGTCACTTGAAACGGCTCAGATTAGCAACGCAACAATTCCCCTTCATGAAAACAGATGAACTTTAAATCTTTGCTAAATCAAGGATACATAAAATACAGCGCAGACAGTAAGGAGGAGGAGAAGGAGTGGACTGTAACAGCAGATGTTTGCAGGGCAGTGTCAGCACAGTGGTACACCTGGACCATTATGATTGGATGCTGCTCTCCAAACAGCTGTTGAATGGACCGCTGATTGTGAAGAATGAAAGAAACAGCTGATGCCAAAGCATAACATTCAAGCAGGAGTTAAACATTCACTGTAAACAGCTAGCAGAATGCTATTTGATGCTACATATTAATATGTTTCCTGTTGAACATGTAAACAGAAGGGACTTAAATCAGATATTTATTACCATGTGCAGCACTCAATAGTACTGAAGTGCATTAAGAACCTTCCTACCGTATTACAAACAAAAGTAAACACAATCACAAACTGAGATGTACCAAATAAAGTCTGTTCTCTGTTCTGAAGGATGAAGGGTAAACAACAGAGGGATGTTTGATCTTTTTTAAATGCTTCTAGAAAGTCAGGATATCTTAACACTGATTGGCTTCAGTGCAAGGCTTCAAGAAGATTTGTCGGTCTTGATGATTTATTTGGCTCTAGAACAGAATAATAGCCGCACTTGTATGTGGATCCATCGTTAGAGATAAATAAATCACCCTCCCCAGAGTCACGCTGATTGGAGCCACGATGTCTTTACAGAGAATGCATGCCGCCTGCTTTTGCTCTCAAAACGGACAGTGTTTCCTGCATACACAAAAAGCATGCTGATACGTGATTGGTTAATACTACTCTGGCTTCAAAACATACTCCAAACAGCAACCAGAACACTTCTCTCATACGCAGATTCTGCATTATTTATGCAGAATTTTTAAATTTAGATTGGGAGGTTAGTGAAACTTGAGAAAGAATTTCATTGGTCATGAATCAGTCCACTGGTGTTGGATGATTGCATGGGAACTTTAACTCGTTGTGCTTTAACTTGTACTTATTTATTCAAGAGCTCTCTGCCATCAAAACTTTATGTTTAAAGAAAGCTTCTTGTTGATTTGCAAGCCCAGTGTGGACACATAATCAACTCCAACCAGACTGTGCACACAATCTGCACCAACATCTGAAAGCCAAGCTTGAGTACATGTTGACTATGACAGGGCACACTTCCTCTTTCTGATCAATAGCAGGACCTGAAAGGGAAGGATGATTGACATTGTCATGGATCAGAACTATCTGGTCGTCTCCACACCTGTCCCCCTTGTCTCTGTGTTAAGACTGAAAAAGAAAAAAGTGATCAATGCATTGGATCGATGGCTTCAAAGATTTTGCCTAAGCTCTGCTCCATTCTCAACAGGCTGTCATTCACTGTTGGCTGCCCAGATGCATCTCACGCCAACAGGAGACAGCTTTTCACTTTCAAGCTTTCACATGTCTGTGGAAAGGAAAGAGCTCGCTGTCGTCCATTCTGAAGGATTCTGACAAGAGGCGATGGCGTGTTTTCAGGGGGCTGAGCGCTGAAGCTCTCGATCTGAATGGCAGGAAAGGCGGGGGGGGTACAAAACAGCCGCTTGCAGAGGCTGCGTTCAGGAAATCATCAAACAGCAGTTGGTTAAGGGTCTCTCTTGTTCCACAGCAGTAAAGGGAGCCTGATGATGTGACACCAGGCTGAGCAGATGAATGTGACTTTTGGCTCTCGTTACAGATAGTCCCATTTTGTTTCGACACGGGCCCCCTTTCTTCCCCTGGCAGCACGCTGAATGGAGGCTTGGCATTTGAAAGGAAGCCGAGAGATTTGCTGGCGGATTAATCCTTTCATTAGGGAAAGTGAGAAGTTAATTGCGGCAACAGCTGCATCTCTCATGTTTACACGACCGACGGTTTAAACGCCGTCCCTTTAAACGGAAAAAAGCAATTATCAATAAATGCAGGGCAATCTTGCCATGATGAATTGAGCTCAAATTAGGCTTTCTTCTTCTCCGCAGCACATATTCAGGGCGCAAACAGCCATGTTGGCTGGCAGCACGTGTCTCTTCCAGAGTAGAATTGTCACACAACAAAGATTAAACACTTGACTTTGTGCGATGAAGAGTTTCCAGAGCGAGTGATCAAAAGTGAGCTGGGATGAAGAGAGAGGGGAGATGAGGAGAGAACACAAGGGAGGCAAGACAGAGGGGGGTGAAAAGGGCTCAGACTCGCTTGTGCAAGCAGAGGGGGAAGTGGAGTTGGGTGTGTTGATATACTGTGGAACAACAACTTTCAACAGCACAAGAGCTTGCCAGAAAACAAGAAGGCAAATTGTGCTGCCAATTGAGAAAAACTGAGATGGCGTGGTTGTCTACATCCTAAAAGTTTTTACTTCCAAAATTAGGTTTGAGAGTAGGAGGACGAAAGACAATGTACAATTCAGAAAGAAGACGGAGCTGTGACGGAAGTGGGACAGGCTTGGAGGTTGGGAGATGAAAAGCAGAAACACGAGACCAAAAGTAAAAGACGGAGTGAAAACAAGGGCAGCGTGGAGTCGGAGGGATGGATGGAGGACAAATAAGGCAGCAGCACAGAGAGGAGAAAAAGGGAACTCAGGGCCGGGTAACATTCACCGTTAGAGCCGATCAATTCCTCGTCCCCTCAATAATAGATGTGACGAGCACGGTGGGCTGTTATCTGTCAGGGTTGATGGACCGAAATACAATCCCCACTGGGAGCCCACAAACCCACACACACACACACACACACACACACACACACACACACACACATGCTAACGAGCTAACACACAGTTTAAAATGTCAGAATTCAGCACACACGTACTCTAAGTGTAGTTTGTAAGCTAACCTTGAAGCACATAGTGGCAAAAGAAAATGGAATTTAAGTCAAAATTGAAATTGTCTTCACCAAGGCCTTCATCGTCATCGCCACGGTCACACACTGCTGCACCCGTGGCCTCATTCATCAACTGAACCCACAGCCCATTTCACAAGCAAAGATATAAAGCCCCTCCTCTTCTCACGCCCTTGCGTCCTTTTAATCTCTCACCCTCCATCTTTCATGGGACCCAATGTCAAGTCACACACACATGTTCAAGGCCACGCTGCAACGTCGCCGCCACTTTTAACTGTGACAGACTGTGGTGGTATCAACACACACACACACACACACACACACACACACACACATGCACACACTGGCATCAGGTTACCTAACAGCTAGCGGGAGCGTGGAGCAGACGGTGGGAGGCGAGCATGTGGAAGAACCTCAACGTGACAGAGCACAACAGGAACAGGATCCCGCTCAGCCCGTATCTGTCAGGACCCCCTCGTGGTGTGTTATCCAGATGTGCCATACCACAATACACACACAGACACACACACACACACACACTCACACTCTCACACGTGTGCCTTATCTCCAGCTGTTTCTCCCACACACACACACACACATCGAGCGGTAGAGATGCATGTCAGGTTTGTGTGACTTTGAATGCATGCGCTCCCAGAGATTGTAGAATCGGTTCATGTGTGTTCTTCAGTCTTAGCTGACATTTGCCATATTGCACATGTCGCTGCATGTCTGTGTGGATGTCTACAAAGAGAAGGTGACACAAGTAGAGCAGTGGAATATGTTAGAGCGAGTGGTACACAGGAACGAATCAGCAATTGAAAACATGTCAGTGTGACAGTGGAAACACCTCCAACAGAGAGCAGAGCTGGTGTGTGTGACATATTGAGACCAGTTTAAGGGATCAGGGCAGCAAGACAAGAATAGACATTAAACAATATTGATATTTTTAAGGGCACATCATTTCACAATCTTCTCACAGCTGTCCATCACACATTTTAAGGCTGTTTAGTTTTAATGGTAAATGGACTTGAGCTTGTATAGCACTTCTCTAGTCTTCTGACTGCTAGAAGCACTTTTTACACATTTTCATACACATTCATATGACGCCAATGAAGCAGCAGGAGCAACTTGGGGTCAAATGTCTTACCCAAGGCCACATTGGACATGTGGCTGCAGGAGCTAGGGATCGAACCCCGGACCTTCTGATTGAGAGACCAGCGACTCTGCCAACTGAGCCACAGTTGCTGCTGATGTTTAATGTAATTACTACTTGTTAAAAACAGAATTATCCTACAGGTCTTCTCTTTTCCCAAACAAACAGACTATAAGAACCAGTAAGTGGTGAGCTCCTCTCATGAAAATCATTTTTACTCTGATGCATTCAACAACAACAAGACGAGCTGCCGCTAACATTAAAACAACTCGTCTATGGGACCGTGGCTTGTGAGTAATAGTGTTATACAGTGTTCACCACTCAGGAGGTGTTTAACGTGTGCGACATTATGTGCAGAGAGTTCCCATGTATCAGGTAACAGAAATCATAAAACAAGTAAACCTAGTGTCAGGTTAAATATCTGTGTTTCTCCCAAGTGCTTTAGTCTACAAATAATCTGTGAACAGATTCAGCCTTAAAATGCAGAATCTGTGCATCACTAGATTTGGTATCAGATGAGTATTGGTTTCCATCTGTAATCTGAGTTGCATCGTCCATTAGCATTTCAGCAAACATTCATTATATGCAGGATGGTCCGTGTGGAAAGAAAAATAAATTCATCTTAAATTATTTTCTACAAATAGATACCAACATAAAGGGGGAGTTAATAGTCCCCTCTAATATGTTTATATGTTTCTTAACACCAACATTATTCTGTAAATAATGGCAGCACATAGAAAACCAAGTCTTAGTTGGAAGTGCTTTACTAACTTCTAACTGCTGGTTACACCAAGAGCCTCAAAAAGTCTGCCGTTGCTTCCAGGAGCATTTATTGTCGTCAGATGATCAGCAGTTGCTTCTAAGGTTGATGGACAAATGATCTCTTTCGCAGAGGACATCAAGTTTCTCAGCCACACCTAAACCAATGTCTTCAAGTGAGGAAGTGGGCACACAGAGGGCATGTGAATAAGATGCAAGCAACGAAATACAAACCAGCAGACTAACTGGCTGTTGTCACTATTTCTGCAATGGATCGTCTGTCTGATCCATCCATATCAAAAGGAAACGTCCACAGTTTAAAATTTTTGTCAATGTAAATCATATTTTCTATCAATGTTTCTTTATTATCAACCCCTATAAGGGACGGAAAGGACCACAATTCTCTGACAAAGAAAGTTACTATAAAGAGTGTATCGGTATTTAAACTGCCATGTCGAGGACAAACATTTTTTATTTGAAGTGCGTTCAAAGATAAAGGGGCCATAAAATTTACGAGTGTATTTGTGGGAGTGAACAGATCATCAGCAGTGTGGTCGCTGTCACAGTCGGGGATCGTTGATAAGACACTTGGACAGAAGGCAGAGTGGAGGCTCCCACTATTAAAACCATCTCAAGCAAAACTGCTGCTGGCAACAGGTGAGCCAACCCCTCACTCATCAAGCACACAATAACATGTAATTACTGATTTATTCACGTGTGGATAACAAGGGATGAAAAGCTGCTATAGGAGCAGTCTCCTCCTGCTGCGCTATAGTGGAAGTGATGCATGCTGCAGGCTTTGGTGTGAAGTGTCATTTATGTTTTTAAACAGAGGGGAGCTGCAGGGGAGCTGAGATCTACCAACCAACACCTGAACTAACAGAAACAACTCTGTCAATAAAAAATATATATAAACAGTATACAGGCATATATTATGGGGTTTTTCTACAATTATGATCCAAAGTCCAATTTCTTAAAGACAAAACCCACGCTGTTTGCAGAAGAAGATTGTTGTTGATGACTGAAGGCTTGTTTTCTCCCTCTTTGTGATTTTGTCAACATGACACATTACCCCTCAAAAGAAGCTTAATGATCAAGTCATCACCTTAGCGCTGAGGTAATAGGGTTATGTAGCTTCATCTTTTGCCGCCTTGTTGATGTAATTACACATTATGTGTCTTATTTTAGTTAATTGGGAGAACCTTCAAACTCCTCCATGAAAGTGTTACAGTCCAAAGCCCCTAGTCCTTAATTTCTTCTTCTGTGGTAGTTTAATGAGTTAACCCCCACCCCCCCATGATTTCCCCTGGGGCTGGGGAACATTTTCTGGTATCTGTTACCTCAAACCATCCCATTAGTCATCATATTTTGTATATATGATTACCTCTTATTAATTAAATATAAGAGGAATATGGTTAAAATGGCTAAATAACTGTTTGAACGCTGATGAAGGCCTTGAGCTGAAATGCGTCCGTTCTTGATCTGTACGCCGCTGCTACACCCAGATTAAAAAAAAACTCTTAAAGAACTGTGCCGTCCTGTCAGGAAATGTATTTTAATGAACTGACACTGAAAAATCGTGGTTCCAGGAGTGATTGGTGCTTACTCTAAGTTGACATGAACTATGCTTACTGACATTTTGCGTATTTATGTTATTTGTGTTACAGTACGATTTGTTTCACATCGTGTTAATCATGGTGGCAGTCATAAAGAGATCCCGGTCTCACAACAACTTTCCTCTCTAACCAACAAAAACACAGAAGTTGTGTTTACTCCTTCAAGGTCAGCAGCAGCCTCAGGTGCAGGAAACCTGGACCGAGCCAGAGTTACAACCTGCTAAAGCTTTTGACCTCCATTAACTTGTCTCATTATTGTTCCCTATGGAGCACTTTCTGAATATTCAGAAAAGGAAGAGACTGGGTTCTACCCTTTAAAAGCAATTTGCATGTTCTGACCTTTTGCAACAAGATTAAACTTATTATTGGCTTGATAGTTATAGTCAACCCCTGTGCTGACAGAAATAGATCTGTCAGAGTGTGTTATGTTTTAATTCAGCTGATGGTGGCATTGAGTAATAACGATGATATTTTGCAGAGTAACATTAGCCTGTGTGACCCTGAACATCCACACAGGTGTTTTCACTTCCTGTGGATGATTAGATCAGAGGAAGTCAGAGATATGCTCCAAGATTACTGAGGTCTCCTCAACTTTGCGTTCTTCTTGAAGGTCTTCTTGCTGCGACAAAACTAACCGGAGATCTCATTCAGTGATGGATCGACCAATAAGAAGCTGATGATGGGTGATGTTATGTTGTAAATAAGATCAAATCAGACGTTTGTTGATATCAGCTGATTTTATCTGAAGAGTGACTCGTATTCTGTTTTGTTGATACTGTAGTGTCATTCAAATTTTAAGTTGACAGCTAACAAGTATTTTTGTAAGAGGAAGCTGGCCATAAAGACAGAGGTCATCCCAGTTTTTACAAAACTGATAGGTTGACTGTTTCTCAACAGTCAACCGATCACAAAGAAACATCAATGGGCAAACAGCAGACTTGTAACTGAACAAGTGCAGGATGGAAAATGCAAGAATAACGTTGTTTTGGCCAATATCCAATTTTCCTCTCCCAACACTCAGAGAAGCTTATTAAGACCTTAATCCTAACCGATGTCACCTCGAGATGATCAAGAAATGTGAGGATCCCCTGATCCCCCCGATTATCAGAGTCATCTTGATAATAAACACATTTGATATTTAGGATGTTATTTCAATGGAGGGCCACAAAAGCTAACAGTCGAAGTCTTGATGGAGATGGAAATGCTAACACTAGCTGTGTCTCTCAAATTGGGGGGGGGGGCCCTTCCTTTGGAGGGCGCATTTGAAGACCGATTATGTCACAGCTGCACGTTGAAGGCTGCCCCTTTTCGGATGCTCCTTCAAATACATTTATTTTTCCCTGGCAACGAAGGATGGATCTGATGCGCCCAACATATCCTGAGATCCATTTCACGACAATTCAATCAAGGTGGCAGATTATCAAGTGATACACTCAATAAAATAGCCACCAAAACTAAATGTTCCTTAATGTTGAAAAGGAAAGGAACCTTGTACTTCAAATTATTGCTCAAATTAAAGTATTGTTATGTTGGCTAGTTGCCATGAGATAGTTGCCAAACAGGAAATCCGATCGGCCTGAGCAGCCTATGCAGGCAAAGAAGGTCGGGTCCTTCAGTAGGATGCCATCCCTGGATTGGGACAAGGCTGGTGTCTCCAAGATCCAGTAAGCATGTTAGCAAGCATGCTAAAAACAGGCATGCTCAAAAAACAAGCAGGGGAACTCTCAGCCCTACTTCTGTCTGAAGAATACAAAGCCATGGGTTTTTCTTCTCAATGTAAGGCACTGCAAGTAGTAGAAGCACACCATCACCCTCTGTTTTGTTTAAATCTTCTTCCCTATGGAGATCATGTGTGGTGTTATGTGACTGCATGTTTGAGATCAGAAAGAGAAAATATCTTTTAGCTTACCTGATCAAAATTGGTTAGTTAAACTCTACATTGCCGATGTAATACAAGTTTTTTCTCCTTCAGTGTTTAGATATTAAGTTAACCACAATGCCTTCTTCCATATTTTTTGCCCTGCCTGTGTGAACGAGTGACACATAAAACCACATAAAAACTGGGTTTTTAGAGACACATTTGAAAGCTCCATAGTGTATACTCTGCCTCAATCATCAGCGGATTGACGTGTTTGAGTGCTTGTCTCCCTGTTGTCACCCTGCGATAGACTGGCAACCTGCCCAGGATTTTTTCTGCCTTCTGCCCAGTGCATGATGGGAAAGGCTCTGGAGAACGTGCGACCCTTGACAGGAGTAAGTTGGCATGTTAAATGAATAGTTAAAGCTTCAGTAGATCAGTAAATTGCCTTATGTTAAAAAAAAAAAAAAAGAAGAAATGTTGTGCATTGCTTTATGTTTTACAATAAAAACGATTGTATTATAAACCTTTGCACACAACGTAATTTGAAAATAAAAAAATAGGTATAAAGGAAAATGAATTATACATCACTTACTAGAAGATCCTTTAAATTGTTCCATTCTTCTTTCATGTTGCATTTCCATTTCCAGACAACATTTCTCTGGCTCTTATTAATAGTCTTGCAGTATGTGTAAAAATAGCTGGAATCAGTGTGTGAATACAATATGCTGGGGGGGGGGAGAAGTTTTATAATAATAAAAGTATTGAGGCGTTTCTAGGCCAGGACCAAGAGAGGAAACTGCTTCCCAGGAATGAAGCCTGGATCCCCAGTGAGTGGCTCACATGGTGCAGCAGAGCCGCACGTACCAAAAGAGTAGAAAAGAAAACAGTGCACTTAAAGAGGGACAAGTGACACGACTGTAAAGAACAAACAACCTTCCTGCCTTGACACAGTGTACAGCGCAGCATGAACAGATTCTCCATCCAAAACGCAGCTCTGTCAAGCTCAAAGCACGGATCCAGCATCGTCGCGCTGTGAAGTTCCTGCCATGTAGGCCAAGCCAAAACAAATGTGATGTCAATGCAGTAATAAACGAGCTTTGTGTTTGAGTGCGACCATGATAATTAGTCTCAAGACGGTATGTTAGTGGAGAGAAGGCTCATAAAATATAGAGGCCATTTGGCGTGCACTCAAGAACAAATCTGTATTCAGAGAGCGTGGGCTGTTACACTAATGTTCAACATAGTTTAAATCTGGCAGAGGCACACTCGGAAAAACTTTGTTCGGAGGAAAAGATGCTGACGATTCCAGGCAGCAGGGTGGAGAGATTTACTGAGTCAGCGCACGTTTTCCCTCAGACACACATAACACACATGCCGACATGCATACACACACATCTTACTAAAGAAAATTCCTTTTTGTTGACTCGATTGCCCGAGAGAGCCGCGTGCATTGCCATTCAAGGTTCCTGACAAAATTGGGGTCGCAGCTGAACAGCGCAGCAACTCAAGGTCGGGGAGATGATAATGATGTTTATGAAGTCTAAATCCACAAAATAAGATTCCCTCTGTATCTCCCTGAGTGCTTACCTGTCAAGCAAGCCTCCATTGTGACTCAGAGCGAAAGGTCTGCTTTCGCAATTTCAGGTGGCAGACGCGTCGCATTGTGCGGCCCGAGCTGGGGAAGGGAAGAAGGTGCACATAAATATAAGAAGCACGGGCCTCCAAGAGTGTGTGCTGCATGCATGCAGGCTGGTACAGTTTCATGCAGCGAGTTAGGAGATTACTGTCCCGGCCCGTGGAATCAGCAGGGGGATGCGGTGACATTTTGACAACACTAATCACCTCGTTCTGAACCTGTTCTGTTTGCTCAGCCAAGCAGAGAAACCTCAAGTGGCTGAGCGCCGGGTAAAAAAAAAACACATGCCGCACAAATAAATGGCGTAGAAAAGATCTTTACTGCCCGTTGGGTGGTCCACGAGCTCCTGGTGGGTTCCTTTGGTTTCGAGATGCTGAGATGCACGCTCAGATTGTTACACGGTGTGTTTTTCACAGCTTCTCTTCAAACAACCCCGCCCCCCCGCCATGACACCCCCTCCTGCGGAACCGCAAATACATCTCGGCCATCGTCTGAGAAAACTGGCAAATAAAGCAGAAAAGACGCTTTGTGTTTCTTTGAACGTTTAAGCCTCTCTGCCTTTTTATCTCTGTTACATTAATTATGCATTTAAAATTAGATTTCTTTTTTTTTTTTATCAAAAACTTAAGCATGTTTTTTTGTTTTTTGAAGGGAAAACTTGCTAGGTTTATTGAAGTGTGCTGTAATAGCAATGAATCTGAAAAATCAGAGACAATGAGACTCAATCTGTGGAGTTTGAAGCGCACACAGCTGGGCCGCCATGGTCCTATACTGAGGCTGAATATACATTAAGACAGATCAATGTAGATAGAGGAGTAAAGATGAATGCACATAAGCACTGAATTATATATAATATATCTAGAAAGCATGCAGCCATGTGCATCAGAGTACGACCAGGACTGACCACCATACCCTCTCTTAAACACACACAGGCGTACCCCCTCGACCCCAAACTGCAGCTACACACCAAATTACCATCAAATTTAGTGCTCGCTGCTCCTCGGGGCTGGGGGTATCGATGATTCATTTTGCGTTTTATCAAAGAAACAGGAGCGCCATTAAAAAGAGATCAGTCAGCCACCAGGCTTGAGGAGTCGGCCTCTAATTGGCCATTCATCAAAAAGCCTTCTCAAGTAGATCTATGCGCTGAAATATCTCGCGTGACAACTGAACCGTGCAACATTAATTACAGTACTGATGAACCTCACGCTCCGCAGCTCGCCCCGTGTGATTGCGGAGAGGCTGGGAAACGAACAGATGCCCACACACCTGGATGCATGTCCGTATTGCAACCAGGAGGGAGTCAGAAAAGGCAGCTTGCCTCAGTATCAAACAGGTAAAAAATCACAGAATTCATCATGTACTTTGACACCGAGATAAGCGGGAGAAAAGATTCCTTTTCTTCTTGTCTTTTTAGCTTCAAAAATCGCCCCCCATGTGCTGCTATTTCATCTGCTCAATATTATCAGTCAACCTTTAAAAAGAAGCTTTCAACCGTTCCACTTCACAGCATGTCCAACATGTTTTCACACAGACAGAGCACTGATGTTCTTTATTTATTATTTTTTTTTAAAGGTATCCCAGTCAATGTGTCTGTACCGTCTTTGTTCAACTTAGCAGCCATCAGGACTCACACAGACAAGCTCCATCTCTCTCCTGCCACCACGTGCGGGGAATTCTCCCTTTCATCCATTTCCTGATGCACTCTAACTAGACAGTTTTCGGTCATGTCCCAGAATTATCCATTCTAGCGATCTTAGCTTCCCTCACACTCACACACACACACACACACACACACGTACAGACACACACAGACAGTAACAGCTGCACATCCGCTGACAATTCATCCGTCTCTGAATCTCTCATTTTCTGGTTTGAGCATTTTGGTGCTTTTTTTTTCACCCCGTCTGAGCTGCTGGATCAGCTGGGGCCGGGTTCATCACTGAGCAGATGCCCAGAGGCCGAGACGCAGAGAGAGAGAGGAAACCGCTGTTAGTGCGGTTACTGAGCAACTACGGGGTTAAAACAGGCATAAAAAACAGAGCCACATGCACACTCACACACACTTATCTGCGATGTTTCCTTCGGGCACAAAACTGATGAGGAAAGGAATCTTCAAAGTGACGCCAAGACACCCAGATGGTGTGTGATGTGTGGATAATGATTTAGGTAAGGCTAAGCAACACTTTCTCCACATCCAAGCGCAAAAGAAGCCCGAAACTGTCGTGTAGACTCAAGTATGAAAACCAGAAATGGAGGGCTTTACGGGGCACGAGGAAATGTAGATCTGAAGTCTGAATGTGGAAAATGTTCCCTAAAGCAGACTGTTGGTTACTTACTTTTCATATATTTTAAAAAACAAAAGCCATTTATTAAGGGAAGAGATGCCAGTGGTTCTCGTATTATTGACTGGAGTAGAAATAAATCTGTACGACCCCAAGTAAAAACTGACTGGATGGCCCAAATGGGGAACTGACACACACACACACACACACACACACACACACAGAGGAATGAACAGCACTTATTTACCTTTTCTTTCTACTTTCATCATACTTTTATTCTGGGATTTCCAAAGTTTATGGCACGGGGCCGAGAGTTATAACACAGCAGACGCAGCCGAAATGCTCACGGTTCTGCACAGCTAGCGAAGAATGCCTAATACTGTTCAAGACAGCCAGATAAGGCTGACAATGCATCTACACAAAACGTCACAGATATGAAAAATGTACATATGTGACGAGTCATTCTCGCCCTCAGATTCACCTGTACCACGATGGGTATTAAAGGAGGGCCAGAGTGTGTGGTGTGCCTTTAAGTGTCAGCGTCTGAAGACTCATTAGTAGAGACACTTGGAGACGTCACATCCCACACATGAAGAGAACCTTGTTGAGCTCTTCAGAAAGAAATCTCATACATGTGTGAGATTTTTCTATAGTTGCCTCAAAAAAGACAAAAAACACGCATTGAAGTTTGACACTGGAAGGTTGCAGAACTAGAAGTGTGTATGTATCAAATAAGCAACAATTCAAGTTCTTATTCCGTAAAAAATGTGTTTCCCTCGTTGAGGTGAAATTAATAAAGTGTCAGAAAAAATAAACTATCGAGACAATTTGGATACCTAATAAACTCCACTTAACTACAGTAATAAAGTCTCTCTACTTTGTTGCATGCCGTCTTCAGAAAGGGATAACCTGAAGGGAAGCTGACTTGTGCTCTGACAGGGACTTCTCTACATGTCTGTCTCTGCTCAGGAGCTCTGAGCTGCACTCTGCAGCTATCAGTTCATCATTGTCATACAATAATTCAGTATGTAATGTGGCTCTGAGTCCCTGAGAAGCAGAGGAACAGACACAGCGTCTACACAGAGCATGCTAAGCCCAGTCCATGTCCTGCAGGAGCAGCTATTTAACACAGGAATAAGCCAATTATCTTCATGGAGTAGGCAAACGTACAATAGGATTTACTCAATTCCTGCAGGACTCTTATGTCAGGGGTGGTAGCTTATAATGTAGGCTTCTTTCTGTCATGGCCACACATACACACAGACACACAAACATGTCTTGCAGCAAGCCGTGCAGATGCACATTACCACCAGCAACAGCAGACACCTACACAGTCACTCCCACCTCAGGGACACAGCGTTTCTCAGCCTTAAATAAGACGAGCCAAAAAAAAACACAGAAGTGATAAATAAGACACACAAAAAAAATGAGCTACCCTCTGCACAAGCAATTGTTCAGAATTATTGTTAATTTCCTGAGAATGACGGGCTAAATTTAATTCTCGTTACAGTCATTGGCACCTTTTTTTTTCCACAAAGCTTATTAAAGTCCTGCTAAATTGTGTTAAACAACCATGGTGAAATTATATAAGTGGCTACAGTTAGTGCTTTCAATTTCTCGTGTGCTCATGAGCTGAGAAATAGGCACGAGAACAAGACAAGGGAGTGAAAGCTGTAAAATTGGAAACTGCCTTTCCATCACCTGTTTAAAGGATTTGTACCCAAACGAAACACTTCAATGTGCAGCCTGAAGAGCGCGAGTCAAGTTTAATGTTGTGATTTCAGAGTCTGTATGCTACAAAGACAGTCGTCGCCTCCTCTATTTCAGCATGTCTTCGCCAGATTTGAACTCCATTATAGATTCCCCCTTCATATCGTTGCACATGTAAGTAATATAAGCTGGGCAGTGTGACTGAAATGCTTGTTCTTTGATCTGTTCCTCACTTCAACACTTCAGCCCTCACACCCACATGACTAAGGATTTAAAGCCACACTAGAGTGTCCTCTTTCTCCTTTTTCCGGACTTATATTGTATATAGTACTGCTTGACAAAAAACTAACTTTATGCTCACAGCTAAAACATGATGAGATTTTCAGATCCATAGCGTCCACTTAAGGCTGGCTCCAATTAAATCCCCATTAAGAAGAAAGAATTGAAGATGTTTTGATCTCTGAAGCTCATTTCTCTTTACATGACAACTAAAAGCCAAAAAAAGCCAATCCGTTTGATTTATTTTAAACCTTCAGTGTACGGGGTGGGGTTACTTTGAGTGAGAGATGTATCCTGCAGGCTTTCTGCGAGACATCAACACGTCCAATTCAGTCACTGATTTGAGAAGTCTGAACGTCTTGGCCATGTTTGTAATTTTGCTCTATGTCGCGTGCATGCTGTGCTCGCCAAACCTTGCTTAACAGCTTGTTTAACATATATTATACTTGTATTTTCTGGCACCAGTGCATGGGAGTCAGAATCGTTGAGAAGAAGACATCTTTATTTAAAGGTAAGAGATATGAGTCAGTCCCCTGCCTCTGTCCAACCTGAGATTCTGGCAGGAGAGCGGTGAGTTTGCTGCGTTCCACATGCTCTCTTCATTCCTTTAGTTTAACCAACACCATAACAAGAATCTCATTCTGTAGAAAACATGATGGTTTAATAGCTAATTTACCAACTAATGAATTAGCCCCAGGTGTTGACTGTTTAGATTTGATAACTATGCATTTGATAACATCTCACCTCTCTCCAGCTTCACCCAAATACCCAAACTGCACAGTCAAGAAACGGTTTACGTCATGGTACGGTTATTATTTACACAGTCGATATGGTGCAGACAACTGGTCAAGACAAGTTGTGACACGGTACAAGGCCTAACCCAGCACAAAAACATAACTTTATAGCTTCTGGTTTCTTGTCTGTTTGCTCTGCCAGAAAATTCCCTGACATTTCCCTGATGGACTCTGGGATCACTTGTTTTAAGACTTGTTAATGGTAGTGAAGAGATGTGCTAAGCGAGCAACAGATCAAGAGCCAGAGAAGTGGACATGAAACCGCACTCATCATCGGCCCTCTATGGAACCCAACACTACAAACTCTGAGTTCCATAAAGGCCAGTGAGACAGGAGGGACTCGTACCAAGGTGATTTACCTCGGACCCTGCCAGTACACTGACCCCAGGGGTGATGAAGACATGGCAGGTTTAAGCAGGGGCGAAAGAGGCCTGAAGCGGCAAAAGAGCTGGAGGGAGGTCAGGAATCAGTCTGCTCGGGACGCCCAAGGCGGGGTTACAGCGAGGCTAGGCAAACCTAGCCAAGAGCAAAACTGAAAAGAAATCCTCTATTTCTATTTTCGTCAAACTCCTCCACTCAAACTCATTTTTGATGTGAGTATTATCCCATACGCTAAAACAGCAGTACAGTCGTCCCAGTAATGGTAATATCTCACATCAATACAATACAATACCCCCATTCTCTGTTTGAGAAGGAACCTTTAAAGTCACTCTTTTTAGGAAAGTTATAGGCATGCTGGTTCAGAACGCTGCAGCTCTTCTTTTAAATGGTGAGCCTTAACGTGAGAGCATCTCCTCTCCGCTGGCTTCCCCTCACTGACTCCCTTGACATTTTAGAATTGATTTTAAGATTTTATGATGAACTTATTAATCGTTAAATGGACAAGCTCCAACTTATCTCTCAGACCTTTCAACAGCACGACTTTAATCAAGGACACCCGAATCCGCAGAGAAGTTTCTTGCGGCTGTGCCAAGGTCAAAGCTCTGCCTCCACATGTTGGGCTGTCCCCCACACTGCCTGCTTTTTTTTTATTCCTTCGATTTTGGATCCAAGAGAGAGATGCCTTTTTTTTATAAATCTGCTGGTCTTAACGCTTTTTGATCTTTTATTGTCCTGTTGTTTTAAATTGGCCTTCGTGTTATGTTGGGTGGTTTTTATGACGTTTAAGGTTTAAAGGACTTGGTCACCTTTGTTTCTTTGAAAATGTGCTTTAAAAAATAATACATTTAGATTCAAATGGATATGTTTCTACATAATGTGTCACTGAATTTAATTCTTTGCTACATGTGTTTTTTTCAATTCTGCCACCCTGTCAGACTAACAACTTTCCTTACACTTAATATTTGTGCACCTGATGTGAAACCTTGAAACAGTTTCAATAAGATATGACACAAGTGCTCAGCATTGTGTTCCAGCACTCGATTCCTGGCTCAAGCTCAACTTTTTCTTCAGAAATAACTGGCGCAGAGATTCATTTTAGCTCGTTGCTTTAATACTTCAGCCAGTGGCAGCAAGTCTATAACCAACTCACACACAGAGGCCTACAACCATCAGTCATAAAAGCTTTCTCGTTCTGTCAATGTCAGACTCTCCTGCCCTCTCCCTCTCTCATTTCCGCACAGTGGGGTATAAATGTAAACACACAAAAGACACACACATGGACACACACATTCAGCCCGGAGCAGCCTCCCGTCTCTGTGTATAATAATGTCTCCAGTGAAGCGAGATGCTGCACTACTTTTTCATCCCACCCCTCCAAAGAGTCATCTACCACCGAGCTGGGATCCAACGTCCCACTCTGAAATTCAGTCCACCTCGGCAGGAACACAGACCCCCTGCTGAGTGCGCAAAGAGAAAAGCGCCTTCATACTTTAAATCCCTGACGAGGGGATAAATTGAAGAAAATCAGAGTAACAGGTCTATGCATTTGTGCATGCGCAATTTCTGTTTGAAGACAATGACTATGTAGGACGCTTCTATGTCGCTGACAAGTGTGCGCGGCATCTCTTGAACACTTCTGTGCACGCGGGTCCCTCAATCTGCCTGCATCACCTCGTGCACGCGGGTAAACAGCATTGTTGGTCTGAGAGCAATCAGACCGTGACAGACTCTGCAGCTCCATCCCACAGGCCTCCACAGAGGGAAAAAAACACTGCACCGCTAGACATCGCCATTTTCTCTAAATGAACCCTCTCCTCCCCTCCCGTCCTCACCTGAGAGAGAGTGGCTCCATGTCACGACTAGGGACGAAGGAAAACATGGATTCAATTTAGAATCTGGATATTCTGCATGGCGAGGTTGTATCTATGGATGCCAAGATTGTCAAAATGCAGGTTTGTGGAATACCACTTTAAAAAGCCCTGATGTTTCTTCAGGTCTGTTTGACTCCCTGATGGAGGGTTTATGCCAAACATGTAGGAGTTTGTTTCAGGTCTGCCATGAAAAATAAAGACTTTAAAGTGTTTAAAGGAGAATGAAGTGGAGTTTTTCGTGTGTTTGGTCTGGATCTATCCCAAGCCAAAGAGCACCTTTGACTTACTTTTTGAGTCCAGAATGCACTCTTTTCTGTGAATTTTTTCGAAATAAGTAACTTTTTTATTATTACAAATTATATTACCAAAAAATTGTAAACTTTTGTTGCTAAAACAATAGTCCACTATAGTTTTTAGTCCACTGGTCAGTAGGAAGTTGTGTAACGACGATTTGTTTTGAATTCAATTCAGGGTTCATAAACTTTCCCAGACTCATTGAGGGTTCTGCATAACTGTTTCCATACATTTTAAAATATTCAAATATCTGTAATATTACCCACCCACACACACACGCGCATACATTCTGTTGAGTGTTGCTATGTTTTTTTACAGCTTCTGTGAGGAACGTTGTAGTGTGTGTTGACTTTGTCGTCCATTATGGACAAAGTTGTACCTCTTGTGTCTTTGCTGATCTTGGCCTGTACATGTTTATTCTGTCGTCGTTTAACAGGCAAACATATCACTCTCCATAAATCTTTGCAAAGGAAAGTAAATGTTAAAATAAAAGGCTGCTTTGGCATGGTGCTGTCAATCGACCTGTCTGACACCCATATCCTGCAGGCGCAGGCGTTAAAAATAACTTCACAGAATAATCAATGTCATGGTATCTTTATGTTTTAAAGCAGCAGTTTTATAGGTATCTTAAAAGCCCCTCACAGGAGCTTTAATATAAGATCAGTTTTTCAGATACATGCAACATTTATGACCAGTTTTCATGACAGTGTTGGTCATGAACAGACTCAAAACTTTGTTTTAGTAAAAGTCAAGGATTTTTACAAAGTTCTCCTTTTTGGGACTCATTTTGCAGTTAAATGAAGATAGTAGACTGCAGTATATCGCAACATATGTCAGGGCTATATTTGCTGTATCACAAAAATTATGTGTCATGACTGGATAATATTCTGTTTTCAGGTCTCTGATAGTTCCCGTCCTTTGTCTGGGTATGGCACTGCTCTGGCTTGGATCAGCCTTAACCTCAATTTTGGCAGGCTGAGGACATGTTGCTGGGGGAACACTGGGGTGGAAAAGCGTGAAGGAATTTTCAAGCTCAATCTTGCTCTGTTTTTTCCTGGGAGATGCTTCTTGAGAAACCCTCGTAGCATTCCCCGTCTCAAAATCTCAGCATCAGCAATCATGTGTCTTCACCTCCTTTGATGCATGATCACCATCAAAGGGCACCGAGGGAAGCTATAGCACATCATCCTTCACATCTATCCGGAGTTTAAAGGGAGCATTACGTATGGATGAAAAATCGCTCGTCAGACACTTGCCTTGGGTCGGTAATTGGAGATGATGTAGTTTAGATTCAGTTCGGCGCAAAGTCACAGCAGAGTCACCGGCGTTTTACTCCCTCTTCAAGAGACTGACACCAGAGGACGAGCTCTCTGCAGAAGGTTTTATACAGCTCATTCCTTTCGCCTGGAAAGCAAGAGTACAGGCGTGATCTCCGCTGACGTTAAATCCTGGAAGCTCCTTGTTTCCTTTCCCGTCTGAAACAACCGGAAAGGGAATTCTGCCGTTGCATTATCTTAGTGAGCGCGGCCTCAAGGGAATGTTCATGTCTTGAGCACTAAGCATTTATTTCCTTGTTCTCTGGGAGGATCCCTAGGAGGCCATGTTGTCTGATTCATTTCACTGAATTGTCATCTAATGAATGGTACGCGTCCGTTGGCTGTCACACACTGACAGAAGAGAAAAGCCCCTATGGGTGCGCATCTTGGGGGTTCTCCCATTCTCATTAGGAGGGAATCAAAAGGAAAAAGAGTCCTGCTGATGGTTCATAATCGTCTGAGACGTCTTCCTGACAGAGTTTCATTGAGTCTTAAAAAAAAAAGACATGGCATTGGAGCCAGGAACATGATGAGTTAAAATGATTTCTTCCTAGATAAACCTTTACAAGGCAGAAGAGGTTATGAAAGCTTGGTGGAGGGGGTGATGGCTTAGAGTCCCAATAAAATGGATTCTATTGAGTATTTCAACATATTTTTGAAAATCCTCTTAAGAATAATTGAACTCTAGAAAGAAACTTGATGCAGCAGATGGCAGTCCATCATAATGGCTGGTTCTGCTCACGGTTTCAGCCTGTTAAAGAAAGTTTTTCATGGCCACAGTTTCCAAATGTTTCCAAGTGGTTGCTGGTGGTGGATGAATGGAATAAATGATGTTGATTGCAATTTCAGCAGCCAATGGAGTAATATTTGTAGGATCTACTCTGGAAGGAAAATAATTATCATTCCACTGCGTCCAGATTTACGAGCAACAGAATAGTTCATTTACAGTTCACCGTTGGAACATCAGGCCATATGTTAACAACAATCAACAAATTTGATAGCCTGTTAAACAAATGTCAACGTTAGCATTAAACCACTTACTAGAGTAAGTAATTAAAGTGAGTTCCCAGTTAGCTCAGAGTTTATGCCTTTCCTATTCAGTGGTAATATTACTGAAGGTGATATTCGTCTTCAGCCTCTTCAAATTTAATACAAATGTTTTCCAATAAATGTCAAAATGCTAAAATGTTTGTTTCTCTGACCATTTTTTTTTGTCGGGGGGGGGGCTTTTTATTTCTTTATAGTAGGGACAGGTCAGTGGATAGAGCTGGAAATCAGGAACAGAGAGAGTTGGGAAAGGTGCTACAGGTTGGACTCGAACCCAGGCCGACCACATGGAGGACTATAGCCTTCGTACATGGAGCGCGTGCACCAACCACTCGGCCACCGGAGCCCCTTCTCTGACCATTTCTGACATGTTATCAAATATGTTATTTTACCTTGAAATCTGGTCGAATGTCCCTCCATATGTCTAATGTTTAGTGTCTCTTCAACTTTTTGTTTGATACCAATGAATTACAAACTTGAACACAGAAGTAAAACATTAAAAGAGCATTTCAACGTCCCTGCCCTGAGCCTGACATCAGAGGAAAATGGCCCCACGGAAGATAGAATCACTGGGAACGGGAAACAGAAATTCACGAGAGCGTTTCATTGGCTTCCAAATAATTCAGGAAGGCGTTCAATTTGAGCCAACTAGTAACGCCCCTGGGTACATTCAAACACTTTTTTTTATGTTTCCCAGGAAAATACAACCTCTAGCATTTAATAGAGCGCATCCACAAAACAACATTCTTTTCAGTCAGATATTGACATAATGTGACCATAAATGCAAGATTAATGTAAACTTGAATTTTACACTTGAATTCAAATACTGTTGCTAGTGCGTCCTACATTTTCTAGTTTGTTTTTGGAATGAACTTAACGTTCTTGGTGAGATTTATTGCATCCTTTTTGTCCTCTCTGTATCTCACCATCCATCCCGACCCCTCTTCATCTATTATCAACATTAACACACAGTAATGTCCGCTAATGGGATTCCATGTGTCCCTCTCTTGTCACAATTACAGCACCTCTCTTTCAAGCTTCTATTCTTCAGGCACTTTTATCACCAGCATAAGTCACCGACTCAGTACGACCTGTCGGATTCCAACAGCCTCTCCTTCCTCTCCCATCCTCTTCCTCTCTATCTCCCTTCCACTCCCCGCACATTTCCTCGTCTTTCCTCTAATCTCTGCTCATGTTCTGCCCCACCTCTACCTCCATATACCTTTCATCTGCTCCATCTTTGTCAATCTAACTACCCCTCCTTTTCGTTCCCTTGATGTCTCCTAACCTTCCCCTCTCCTTCTTCTTCTGCTTCCTCTCCTCATCTCAGTCCCAATCTGCAAGGTAAATGCAAGAGCTATCTGGTGTTTCACAATTGCTAACAGGATGCTGACACACACATTGCTGTGTGCGCTCTCTCTCTCTCTTAACTACATTAGAAGAGGGGAGAGTGTGTGTGCCCAATCGTTCGTCTCCCTCGTCCTATTTTCTATCTCCCCCAAATAAGAAACCTTGCGATGCCACAGCCGGTCCAGGCAAGATTGCAGAAATGCAATTGCTCATGCAATCAGAGAAACTAATAACACAGTGAAACACACAGACAGATAAATATATGCAGAGATACACACACATATCATAGCAGAGACACATAAACAAATACAGACTCATAGAGTGCACACACACTGCCCTGATTGTACCCATAAACCCTGATGCAACAGAGATGTATAATACATGAGCTCTCCACATACATAAACATGTTTCACCCTGATCAGAGCCATTACAGTCGCTTAAGGCCCATCATGTGTGTGTGTGTGTGTGTGTGTGTGTGTGTATATGACGAGTATGTGGAAGCCGTCAGTTTTTATGTATATGTGTAACAAGGGGCTATAAGAGCACAGATTTGCCTCTTGAGAGTTGACCCAGCTGCACAGATAACTGTATTACAAGCCCACTGTGCTCCCTGCAACATCTAGAAATTATATATATAGACGTGGCAGACCCACTTTTCTTGCTTTTACAAAAATATAGTACACAGCAGGCTGCGATAATCGATATAACCTGAGAGGGCAGGTCATAAATCTAAGCAAATGCATTTCCCAGAAGGGCAATGGATGCTTTCACACAAACAAAAACATTAGAACAGAAAAAGGGAGATCACTTTGCACCCGCACACACGCATCCCCCGCCAACTCCAGATAAAAAGGCAAATAGTTATTATTATCTGCGACTTATAAGGTCGGGTAATAAATGGACGCAATTAAGCCGAGTTTTTGAAGCGACTCGGAGCCGATCAACCTCATTAGACACGCGCTGAACCGCGGAGAAATTGCGCATACGGACCGCGTGCAGGTATAATATTTGCCCCGGGGTGTCTGCGCTCGCTGTGTGACTGTCTGTCAGTCTCTGCCCCCCCGCCATCCTCCGGTAAGTGCCGCGTGCAGACAGAGTGCGCACACGCACGCACCCAAGCCGTCTGTCAGGAAATCGTCTCGCACGCGTAAAAATATTGCGCCCGTCCAATTTGCACGAAAAGTGACAGCACCTTCTTCTCACCTTGTAGTCGGGAGAAAACATGGGACGACAAATCTCTGAGGATCGATGAATGGATCAATAGAGGAATCGATCAATGTATACAACAGTTATTATGGCGGAAATTCCCTCACATAAAATCCCATCGGAGTGTGCGCCAGCGGACAGGTCCTCAATCTCTTCCAATTAGGACTCCACGTTCAATGTCGTCCATTATGAAACTGGATAAGCAGCAATATTTCTTAAAACTACCATTCAAAGAGAATTCCACACAAAGCTTTGGAGACTAGAGTTTTTAAATGGCAAAAATCCCGCTGAAGCCTTCGGGGTCTCACAAATACGCACGGAGTCGGTCCGGCGTCAGAATAAACCACACGCATCTGTTCATCTGTGCAAACATGTAAAGGAGACCGAATATTGTCATTTAAGTGTTTAAGGTTGCACATGCCGTTATTTCAATCAAAATGTGATCTCTGTTGAATGTCAAGCAGCGGTGCCAAAGAGCAGAGCAGAGCGAGAAGCGAAATACCCAAATACCAAGCGAGAGGGGAAACTAGGTCTGATCTTCAATCAGCCTGACCGCCGGGAAAAAATACACATTCACAAAGACAGAATCATCTTATTATAGACTCATGTAGTCCGAATTTACCTTGTAATGTCGGATCCCTGCGTGATGTCTCAAGTTTGTTCGTCCGTTGCTCGTTCAGCCCGTCAGCCGGTCAGAAAACTGAGTCCAAGAAGGACAAACGCTGTTATCGCGCCCTCTCTCTCTGTCTCTCTCTCTCCCCCCTGTCTCTCTGTCTCTCTCTCTCTCTCTCTCTCTCCCCCGCGTGCTCGCCTTCTCTCCCTTCAATAATAACGTGACTCTAGAAAATATCTCGGCACGTTCTTACTATCCTCTAATTTCTCGCTTTTGTCTCTTTTCCTCTCTTGATCTCTTCATCACTGCTCTCGCTCTCTCTCTCTCTCTCTCTCTCTCTCTGTCTCTCTCTCTCTCTCGCTCTCTATCGTTCTGTCCCTCTCTCCAACTCTCCAACTCTCTCTCGGAAGTGATTATTATTGGTTAGATGTCCATCATCACTCATAATCTCCACTGCGTCTTCAAACACCACCATCATCATCTCCATCATCATCGTGGCATTCAGAAATCTACACAGCATGCTGATTAGTATTCATGTGCTAAGCTTTCCTGTGTACCGAGCATACGTGTCTCTGTAATTATTCTAATGATCCAATAAGAACTGATGATCTGACTGCAGTGACTTTATCAAAGTTCAGCACTTTATAAAGGTTTTATGTGTTGTAATGAACACTTTCCCTTAATGAATGGTTATTAAATAATAAACTTTATGAACATCAATGAGATAAATACATGACACTGCTGTGGTTGCCAGGCCGCTTGATATTGGAAAGGCTCATGAGGATATTCATACTAAGAGGTAACAGTATAATAACGTGCTCTGCTTGCTGCTACAAGAAAATGCCATAAGAAATGTAAAGACAAATTCAGCTGCTTTTCAGCCATGCGTCGATCTGAATTATTAAATAGTGTGAAAAACACTTGCAGGTGTTTGTAATGTTTTGGGCTGCAAGTCCTTCAAAAAACATAAAATTGACTTAAAGGAAATATGTCCAACTTTTTGATCCAGTAGATGGCGCCCTTGAGCACCAGCATGAAACCAAAACAAAGCTGCTGTTTGGAGACACCTCCGCTATTCTGAAGCCTCCACTCTCCTCCAGCGGCAAACATCCAACCCCTCTCCACTCGCGACTTATGAATTAGAACGCACCATAATTGAGCACCATTAAGAGCAAGCGGCGGACAAATGTCTTTTGCTTGAGCTGCACTTGCCTGTGTCCTGCATTATTGTGCTAGCAGGCTAATCTTAGCACACTTTAGTTAGCTCGTAGCTAAAACGTTGACTAAAACAGCTTTATACACAAGACCAGGACGCCATGTAAACATGACGTAGACATTGTAGACAGTCATGACTTAGAGAGACATTTACAGAGGATACTTGATCTCTGCTGTTTTTATGTGTCACATTTCGAACATTCCTCCTTTAAAATTGCATATTTTACCAATTATTGTGAAAATAAAACAATAGTTCAAGAGATCGGTTTGTTGATTCACACTTGTCTATATTGAGCCACCAGAGAAATTGGCAAATGCTCCCTTTGAAAAGGATTTTTCATATTCTTTTCATATTTTTGACATGGAGCACTTATATGTATGTACATTTTCCTTCATGCTTTGATTTATGGTAAGTAATCATTTTTCTAATCCTTTAAATGTAAGTTTTAAGATATAAAGAAGATAAAAAGCAGATTTTAGGTTGCCAAAATATAGAGAAGTGTGTTGTTTTTTTACCAAATATTGAAGTTCATTTTTATATTCCTGCAGAACTTTGGGTCTTCTTGTTTCTTTAATGTCATTACAAGTTAGGATGAAATGACAACTGGAACTTTTTTTTTCTCTTATGGTGTTTTGACTCCAAATGCTGAACATTTTATTCCACGGTACTGTTGCATGCAAAGTCACAGCAAAGTCAAAAAGTATTTCACAGTTATTATTTTAATGTGTTGATCTACTTTCTTTGTCTTAAAAAAAAGCCTGTTTAGGTTGGCATCTTGTTTATACATGACACTAATAAGAGAATTAAATCAAATCAAACTAAAACAAATTCACACCAAGCGACCAAAACGTGCATGTGTATGTGAAGAAGAATTTGAACTTATAGTCTCTGAGGGCCAAGGCCATCTTTCTGGAGCGTCTAGTGAGCAGTTAGCGATGGAGGACTCTCAGCCAAGACTTCTTCATGTTTACTGTCGGGTGAACAACTTCGGTAGAAAGACGTCATAGTTGAGATACAACAGGTAAGAGCAATAGCTAGCTGCACTTTGCATTCAGAAATCTGTGTATAAAGACTTATTGACACTGAATCCCGGCCACATGACTGCTAACGTGAGCTGAGATTACATTTAGCCTTTTTTCTCTCCACGTTGACATTTTTTCCGACTCTGAATTTTCAAATGCCCTTATATGCAGAGTCTGTCAGAAGAAATGAAGGGTCGTGTGACACCACTGAGACTCAGAGGTTGGGGACAAACTCATTCGGTTTGAGTTTGACCGTCATCCATACAGTCGAGGGTGAAAAACAGTTGTTGTTACAGTCAGTCTAAAGGAAAAAGGAAAGGGCTATGAGTGAGAAAAACAATAATCCTACATTGTACATTTTGAAATATATAGTATTTTACTTCACTTCTGCTACTTTACTGATATCCTGGATTAGTGTTTCTTGATTGAGGGTTGTTAAAATCATTATACAGGTGTAAGGTAGTCCATATAAAAGCTTTAAAAAAAAGAGGCACATAAATCGAAGGAAACAACAGGCAAGCAAACCAAACATGAAAAGAGTTTGATATGGTTTTGAAAATGTTTCATAACAGAGAAGTTGGATTTTACACAACAGACCAATTACGTCTTGAAATACTGAACGTCAACAGAACAATCTTCTCAACAGAGCACCTTTAAAACACACACACACACACACACACACACACCCCATCTCCGGACTGAAAACACACTTCTTCTGCAGCCTAGTTACCGCAAAAGCCATCCTTAAAAATGTCCCCTTTGAATGGTAACAGATCATCTTCATTAACAATATCACGATCAACACTAAGCCATCACCTGATTACAGCTCAGCGATAACGTTATTATACTCGTGTTAATCGCACCATCTTCATCATCGTACTGGTCCTATTTCAAAAAGCTATTACCTCCATCCTTATCACTTAAGAACAAATTATACCTCACATCTTCACACACATACCCCCTACACATGCCATGCGCACACACACACACACACACACACACACACACACACACACACACACACACATTTCATTAGCCTGATATATCCTCCTCGGTCATTACACAAGCTGTAAGTCCACTATCTTCAGTCGACAGTGCACTTGTAGATTGACTCGAGCGGGAGCCCTTTGAAGAACAGAGAGAGAGGGAGGAAGAGGAAGATGTATGTGTGACCATTGGAATAGTAAAAAGAGAGGAACTGCTCCTTCTCTATTATAGTAACACAGAAGAACAGGGCCAGGCAGACGACAGAGCATGAAAGGACTGATTTATCCACCAGGGAGAGAGACTCTGAATGAGTGAGTGTGTGTGTGTGTGTGTGTGTGTGTGTGTGTGTGTGTGTGTGTGTGTGTGTGTGTGTGTGTGTGTGTGTACGAGTAAGTAGAAAGAGCGGCCTGTTTTGCTCTCGTTATTATGTAGCCTGTGTGTACATTATTAAATTGAACGGAAATACCGTGTGTGTTTGTGTGCCATGCTTTGTCTGGGCTTTGAGTGCCACTCTTCTTCTTCTTTTTCTTCTTCTCCTCCACTTATCCGGGCCAGAGAGCACGTCTGCCTGGATGTGCCGCTCTTTACCGCAGCCCAGAGAGTCCGTTTTGCCGTAAATGTGTTTGGCAGGAAGAATCAGTTGGCGAGGAAGAGGAACCAGGCAGCGGCTAGATTTAGTTTACACAGTACCAGAAAAAAACGCTTTAAGGCGTTCAGACGTTGAGTAAAGAAGAAGCGTGTACCATGTTTGTCTCCATGTGTGAATTGGACTGTTTAATTTCCTTAGAAGCCATGTGGTGTTCAAGTCAAAATAATTAAATTATCCAAGCTGAACTTCTGTTTTTGTTTTTGTATTTATGGACATAATTTGAATTGATTTCTTTTATCTTATTTTCAGATAATCATGTCTGTAATTTCTGCTGCCATCATGATACAAAGTTAGGGAATGGATTTTAGTTTTATCCAATTACAGAGGACCTACTGTGGAAAATCCACAGACCTCGCTGTGAACACTTTTATTCCCCACTCTAGCTGTGAGGGCCTTAGGGATGTCAATGCCGTCCCACTGGTCCAACACTCTGGTCCAGACTGAAATACTTCAACAGCTACTGGATTGATTGCCGTGAAATTTTGTACAGACATTTGTAATCCCAGAGGATGAATTCTAATGATTTTTGTGACCCCCTGACTTTTTCTTACAAAGCCAACAGCAAGCCGGAGTTCAGCTTTCCATGGATGACAGGAGCTTACAGTTTCCCCCCATTTTATACACGCAAGAAAATGAACTATGCACACAATGTTCTGAAAATGTGAAGCTGGTATGTCAACAATATGACTCAAAACTATAAACTCTAAGTGCAATCTCATTGGTCTCACTCAAATATTATTCTAAAGCACTGTTTTGCAAATCTCCAAACACAAACTGCATCACTTTGTTCACCGACTGACCTTCAAAGTGCAACACCCTGATTAGCAATAGTTCTCCCTCACGTTGCACCTGTGCTAACTCAACTGGAAGAACAATGCAGCCATGTGTCAGAAAAGAGCCTTCAAGTGACGTCCATGGTTTAAAGGCAAGAAGATGGAACCCTTTGTTTTACAGCAATGAATAAATATTTATCTTTTTCTTTCTTTACACTGATTGCCTCTGTAGTCTTTCTCATTGTTCTCACAGAGGTGAAACTGTAGTTAGTTCACTAAGTGAATTGTAAATACCATTTAAAGAAGACTTTATATCAATCCTGCCACAGGGAATTAAATGTAACACTGTGTTATTGAACATGCCACACACAGGCTGAAATACACACACATGCACAAACAGGATCCTATGGACATGCACTTAGAGCACTAGAGAGATTCCAGAGGGAGGGGGCTGCTCACAGCGAGCGCTCCCTGGTGTGTGTGTGTGTGTGTGTGTGTGTGTGTGGGTGGGGGCAGGGTTTCGGTGCCCTGCTCAAAGGCCCCTCGGCAGTACTCAGGAAGTGAACTGGCACCTCTCCAGCTACCAGACCAATTTCAAGATTTCATCCGCACCGCAACCCTCTGATTCCCAACATAAGTCCCTACAGACTGAGCTACTGGCCGACAAAATTCAGAGACAAAACAAACCCTACACTTCACCAAAACAATACTAGGAAACCTATTTCCACACACGTATGCATTTGAATACGTAACATGGCTTCATGTAGCCAGGTTGCACATGAACACTTTGGATGATTTATCATATCTGCTTTACTTTGATCCTCTGTAAGATATAATCATATAACAGCTGTGTGTATTGTTTTAGTGGAAAGAATCAGTTTTGGGGAGAGAGAACGTGGTTTTGAGTGCTGTGTTTACTTTTGTTAAATATTTGTGGAGTTTTGACGGAGTAGTTAACTGTTTTTGGAGTTTGTGTTTAGAGTTTTGAGAAATTGAGCCTCAGTTTCTGGAAAGGTGTTAAATGTTTTGGAGGGGGAAAACCTGTAACATCCTATTCAAAAGTGCTGGTGATGGTATACATGTTTCCATGACAATGTCTTGAGTAACTTTGGTGATCACAGTTTTCATCTAGTGATCAGACTTAAATCAAAATATGTCCAACACTATCCTATTAATATGTCTGATTCTTGCCATGCAAAATCCCTTAAGTTAAATGAGAAGTGAAGACAGAAAACATGGCTTCAACTGTCATTGACATCAGTCTTAGCTGTTGGATAGTTAAAAGCTTTTTCTGTGAAAGGAGCTCAATCCTGGAACTCAAAACCTAATCGTTTGAAACTTAATGTAGACTTCACCACTTTAAAAAGCGCCACCAAGTCCTAGTTAGTTCAGCAACAGACTTGTACTCATGCTTAGTTCTTAAACCTAACCCTGTCGCTCTATCACAGCTAAATGTGTGTCTTATTGTATCATGCTTACCCAGTTTATGCGCTGTTTTTCCTTTTTAACTGTTGAAATCTTTTATTTACACAAAAGCCCTTCTAGGGATGAGTGTTACAAACTAGCATACTCTTTAAACACAGTTCAAACTTTTTAAAATCACGTAGCATTGATATAAAGGGGGATAAAAAAAACATATGTGAAAAAGCATCTCAGGAAGATTTCAGGGACAGGCTTGCTGAAGTTTTCTTTACATTTTCAGGAGTGTGAAAACGGCCATGCAAATATTGCCTGGACCACTAAAGCCCTGTTTCTATCAAGTGGTCCGGTCCAGTTCAGTTCAATACAATGCGGCACCCATTTATTGGTTTTTCCACCGTCAAAAGTTGGGAATGGTACCAATATAAGGGATCTGTACCGTCCTACCTTTTTGGTACCCTTCTGTTGGGGTGCCAAGGGTACCGATCCGACCCCGAAGGGTCCCTTTGTTTACTGTGTCTCGTTCCTGTTCTTCGTTGAACTTCATTAATAGCGGGTGTAAGGGTACGGTTGGCTGTGAAAACGCAAGCAAGTTCAGGGTTTACCGTAAGAAACTGTACCAAAATGTACCGAACCAAACCGGACCGCTTGGTGGAAATGTGGCTTAACTGTATTAACAGATTAACATCAAAGACCTGAAATTCACATTATGGACCTTCAAGCTGATGTAAACCACATTAATGCATGTTGACCATAGATGGTCGGTTTCACCAACTCAGTCTTGTTGCTGAACAAATAGTTCCTGCCAAAATACTTAACTGAGCATGTAACCTGTTCAGATACGAAACTACACCTTGTTAAACTTTATTAGTTTGGATGTTGTCAATAAGGTTTTTCTCCGTCTCTAGTCGTGGGTGCAAACTCTGATAACCATATGTTTATCAGAAAACACACTTAAAAAGCATCTCTACCTGTGTGCCAAGCAAAAGTGAAAGCTTTTTATGAAGCAGGATTCAGATGAGTCATTTTTGGGCCATTTGAATGTCAGAGCAACAATACTGATGTTTCAATGACAGTATCAGAGATAATTACCGGGTGAGTTATTTGAACACAAACGCTGGTGTACAACCTCGAATGCTACATCTACTGTGTTTTTCTGCCTTCAGTCAAATGCTACGCGACTCTTTAAACCATATATCAAACAAACTGTCACACACACAGACATGCGCGCGTGATTTATGTACTGCCCTCTCGATCCCATCCCTGCTCCCAGACGCTTCGTTTCTATGCTCACTAGCAAGTGTGTATGTGTGGTGTGTATGTGTGCAGGCTGACACCATGTGTGTGTGTGTTTTGAAGGCCACTGTCATGTGCTGGGAAGTGGGGAGGAGGGTGTGCACTCCCCGCAGCTACTACAGTGCTTTGATCCCAGTATATCTTCCAGTCATCTGTGAGTATATAGGATCCACGGGGACCACGGAGACAGTGCTGCCATACGCACACTAAATATACGAAGCAAAGGGACGGTAAGCAGAGTGACAGGAACGCAGAGCGGCTATAAATGCATCAGATCGACAAGCAGGTGGGCAAACAGACAGAGGAGTGTGCAAGAAAACGCAGCTCGGCTTCACAGATAGGTGGACACGAGGACAGACAGGAGGAGTGACAGATAGCA
The DNA here is from genome assembly GCF_963930695.1 of Labrus bergylta. NCBI lineage: Eukaryota > Metazoa > Chordata > Actinopteri > Labriformes > Labridae > Labrus > Labrus bergylta. The sequence goes on from NC_089198.1 coordinate 13,164,176, forward strand.
TGAGGATAACAGACGGCCGGACAGATGCATGATGCTAGCGCGGCTCTACGCTGAGACACTGGCCAGGTATAACGTTTAAGAGCACGACACTCAGACAGCTGCTGCACGCTACACTCCAAGTCAGGGAGAGATGGACAGATGCCCTTCTCTCCGGGGCAAGAAAGATGCCACAACCTCAGCTCTCTCACACACACACACACACACACACACACACACACACACACACACACACACACACACACACACACACACACACACACACACACACACACACACACACACACACACACACACACACACACACACACACACACACACACACACACACACACACACACACGTCTGAACTCGTCTTCCTCCCGTCTCCACCTGTCTGCTCCTTGCTGTCAGGGAGCCAGACAGGAGGTGATGTTTGTTCCCTCAGGCACTGTCATTTTCTCTTTTTCTCCCCTCCTTCTCCTCGCTCATGCCTCCTTCCCTTTACTTTCCCTTTTTCCCTTCCTTTCCTTCTCCTTTCCATTTATTTTTTTTGTGTTGTTGTTGTTGTTGTGTGTGGCATTTACCATTTGAAGAGCTGCTGTTGCTGCCTTCAATATAAAACCCCAGACAGACAGCACCAGGAGGATTGTATATTCGCGCGTCTGTTTGGTGGCGGGAGTCCAGTTATGAATGTGACAGGGGGGGCTTCATGCCAGAGCAATTGTTTGAATGCAAATGACCATATATGGAGGCATTGTTATTTAGCTTTTCTTCATGCCTCCTTGTTTTCTCTGTCACTCATCCAACTGGCAAAGAGTCTCTTAGTAAATGATATCTGGCTTTGAACGGCTGTCGAGAATCAGGGAGAGAGAGAAAGATATGGATTGAGAGAAGAAAGGGAGATAGAGGTGTAGGTGAAGAAGCATTTCTGCTCAACTAAATCTGAGCATCGTATTTCACACAGGCCCGTTGGAACACAGTGTGTCTGATACGGCAGCTTTTGGCATCCCAGCTTGGACATTTTATCAGTGAGAGAGTCTGAGTCCTGCGCTGATGTAAATATACTAAGAGCAGTTCAACAGCCCAATTCTTATGAATCTGGTTACAGAAGTTTCGCTGCCATTTCTGCACGCTGCGCACAGCATGTCCAATCTAGCAAGAATCTGACAATGCGCTTCGACCTTTCGCTAAATTCATGTAAATGAACATCCTCCATCAAGTGTTGATTGAGAGGAGAGAACAACACCATGTAAGAGAAAGTCAAACCAATCTAGAGTGCTCCACATCTCCACAGTCTATCAGTGCCATCCCATAAACTGGAAGTGTACCTCTAGTCAAACAGGCTGGACTATGGGGGGGGGGGGTCAATGGGCATGGGCACAGTTAACTCCTAAATCTTCTTTTCCAAATTATAAAAATATAACTTAGATGATTCCTTGTTTCTGGACTCTGCTTGATGTCTTTATCTAGCATTAGATCTGTCAGAGATAGAAGCGCCGCTCTGTTACAGCTTACTCAGATCAGTTTCACAGTGTGAGTATACAGATACAAGAAATCTAAGTCCTCTGTATTATAAGGGTGGTTTCACACTAGGGACCCCGAGCCCAGATCCGAGTAAGCTTAAACCCCAAAGTCTGGTTCATTTGATCAGTGTGAACACAAATGTACTTTTCTCGTACAGTACTCGAGTACCGTGCCTGAGTCCACTTAAAGAGGTCGCCTCGGGCACGATTCATGTGTACTCAAGTGCGGCAACTGTGCTCAAACAAGGAAATTTACAGCTTCAAAAGCTTGGTATCCGGGCAGCATGGGGCCCGTTTCATCCTCTGAGCTTTCACGGTGGAGGGAAGTAGGAAGAGGGTCCTTGTTGGCATCTCAGAAATAACAAAAACATCTACAGTTAGCAGGATGGACTCCGTGAGTGGTTGTCATTGTTGCTTCTTCTTCTTTCTGCTTTTTGGTGGATATGCAAACCAACTCTGATACTCTGCTGTATCAGAATGTGTACATACGTGACTCAGGTACAAAACGATTTGACTAATTTGAACGCAGACCAGCAAACGTGCCTAATGTGAAAACTCCCTAAAACAAGCAGCTCATAACCCAAACCGTATCTATACTCTACAACTTGTATCTCTACGTGCACAGCTGCCTAAGAAAGACCAAAACATGAAAACTGAATCTGAACCTGGAGAGAACATCAACATTGTGATACTCAGTTGATGTATTCTGTAAAATGTGTTTTAAAGAAAACAAATTAAAGTACAACTTTATTCAGAACATTTGATGGTGTGTTTTGCTCGTAGTTTTCCAGTTATATCTAGATTTACGTCAGCTGCAACTAGAAAGTTTCTGCATTCTCTGTGTATGAAAACAAAATACAGTTAATTAATTAAGTGATGCAGAGCAATACAAGACAAGTGAGAGACGAGGAACTGTGTTTAAAACATAAGACGGCAAAAACAAGAGAAAACAGAGACAAGCAGGAAATACCGGTTATACCATATTGCATCTTCGTAGGTTGAGGGTGCTGAAGGAAATTTTAATAATGAAACTTTTGATTCATACTAAATGTAAAGCTCTAATTTACAAGGTTGCTATAGTGAATTCCATAAATGCAGATTCAATAAGCAGATGGCTATGATCTAGATTTTAATTTGATTTAAATGCTAATCAAAGCCGATCCTTCCATCTTGCACTTTGTGTCATCATGCAGCTCGCTAATAGCTGCAGTATTAAGTGAAGTTTGGCTCTCCTTTTAACAGATTCTGAATCATAGTTGTCTAATGAATGCCAAGTGCCGTCAGTCAGAGTGTTCAGGGTCATCTCAGAAATGTTCACATCCAACATTAGCCAAACTACATAAAGATGGGTTGGATTTGCATACTAATTTGTTGTGCGTAGGCTGTAAATTTGATTATCTTATTTGAGTTTCATTATACTGTTGGATAATTTACTTCTGACTTAATTACCATCTAATCCTGGGAATTAAAAAACATCTAAATACTGATTCTGTACTGTCTCCCGAATCTTCACAGGCTGCACAAACAGTGGGGATCTTTTCATTCCAGATGGTTCTTCCTTTTAGATTGTTTTATATGTCAGAAGTAATTCTCACACCTACACAGCGTTTAAAGAAAATACTTTTCTGAAGCGTCGTAGACTTACAAACCAGGATGTGCTGGTAAAATATGCTGTGTCGAAATTAAACAAGACCTTGATTGGATTTATTCTGCACCACAACCTAGACTTGAAGGCCCCTTAAAATTCCAGAACACGCATATTTATAAGCAGTCGAGGAACGCTTGCTCATGAACATTTAAGCGTGATAGCGAACATCTGTTTAGACATCCTTAATTGCCCCCTTTTTTCTGTCTGAGCAGCAAGAAGACGGATCCAATTTCAAGTCTTTTTTGGGATATATATCCACAAACTATGGCTGTAAATTGGCTGTAATATCTTGAAGCCATATTTTAATGAAATGTTTTACTTTCAGAAGTTGTCTGTGCCACATGTTTGCACAGTAGTTTGGCAGTGTGCACCAGAGACAGGGACTTGAGTTACTTAAATTAAACACAAAAGTGACTTAAGACATGAGTTAGACTTGACCCTCAAACACTGGTGACTCCACTCACACTCAAGATTTGGGACTTCTTTGCCTATTCTTTGTACATTTGGCCTGACGAGCTGGATGTGATTCCCGACCTTCATGCAGAACATCATGCCTCCTGTATGTTAAAAATCGCAATCCGCAGATAACGCCATGGCGAGCACATCACCTGCAGCTGATAAGCGCCATCACCCTCTCAATGCGTCCTCAATGCGTCTACTTCTGTACGCATATAAAGTGTGTTTTCTTATAAAGCCAATTTATGTTTTGGGTTTAACAGCTTTACCCAAGGTCAAAACAAATCACAGCCAAATGTGTATCTGTTGTAAGAAAATAAAAGATGCTCATAGGCGCAGTTTGGGGGAGTTTACTGCACCCCCTGGTGGCCATAATAAAAAAAACATATGTATGGATTTTAATATATTCTGTTTTTTATAATACAGAATTACAATTTCTTGCAATACCTTGTCATAGAGGATAAGTAAAAGTTGTTAAAATAATTGTAAAAAATCTGATAATTTTTGCAAAGCATTGTTCGGGTATAGAAGCATGGGAGCTCTCGTACGACCAGCGATAACATGCAAAGAAGAAGTTTTCTCTTCACCACCACTGCTCTACAATGAGAACTTTTTTTTGTTAAAGAGAGAGAGATCAGACGGATCTTGTATAGGTTGGTGGCCATGACTCTCTGTTTAGCCCGACAAGGCCTGGCTTTTCTTGGCGACGGGGAATACACTGGACTGGGAGCCCCAGACTCTAAAGAGATTGGAAAGGGGGGCTGTGATGTTCTCTGTCTTTGTTTCAAACAAACTACACTAAACTACAGCTGACTGAGCAGCGTCACTTTGTGAGTTTAAATCCATAGTTGAGGGTTTATTAAAGTTTTGGTAAACAATAAACCAGTCAAATGATCTGTTATCTATCCTACTTGATGTTTACTGCTCAGCACTCGACTGTCTGTGATGTAGTCTGCATCATCATGTTTGAGAGTGAAGCCGACTGCTGTGTCTGTCTTATGTTTCGCTGTCCTTTAGTGTTGGTGCTGAAATACTTTCTCAATCGATACATGTGAAGGAACGTGCGCTGTCCTTGGTGCTGAAATGCTTTAAAGTGATCTGTAAACTACTTCCAACGTCGTTGCCTTGAGTGTTTGTTGCACACGCATTTCAATGACAGGTTAAAGATGTAAAACATTTTAAATGCTGGGCATTTTGTGAATGCCCCCCAACCCACTGCATGGTGCTTTTTATTACACATGTAGGCTAGGTTTCTTCAACAAGCCCGCAAAAACATTTATAGTTGGCACCTGTATTAGGTTAACTGTTGAATTTTTGGGTTGTTTTTTGATTGGCTATTAATTAGGATGATGAAACTTTTTTCAACTGTACCAACCGTTAGAAACCAGCCTCCACAGGACAGATTATATCCTCTACATTTTATCTTTTGTCAACCCCCAACATCAAAGTTCAAATTGGATAGACTACTTTATCAAAGTATATAATAATGCAGCACAGAGAGGATACAAACATTTCAGAGATAAGATCAGCAAAGATCTGTCTCTTTGTCCCGTCTTTAGTGGAGTTCATACAGTTAGCTGATTAGACACAGAACTGTAGAGTGAGATTAGGCTTTAAAGAAACGTTTTCTTCCATGTCGTCAGACTCCCACCCTCTTGCTCGTCCGTATATCCCCTTCCTCTCCCTCTCTTTGTGCTTTGAGTCTGCATCAAAGATTTCTATCCTAGAATTTTTAAAGGCTAATGGAGGTGATTGAGGCTACATGTTTGTTTGCATAAAGAGCAGGGAACTGAGATTTGATCACAAGTGGTCACTGGAGACGCATTATGAAGTCAGTTGTACATCGAGCTGCTTACTTGTTATCAGATCGTCCAGAAAGCATGTTAATCTCACAGACTCTCTTATAAACAGTCAATGGTTAATACCAGGTGTAAGCAGCATCTGCGTGTGTGTCAAGGCAGGACAACGATCACTGACTTGGTCGATAAATTACAGAGATAATTACTTCATACTTATAAGCAGAGAAGGGTGCTTATTAAAGTGTAATGTTCATTCTGTAGAGGAAACACACCTCTGCACCCAGAGGCTAGCAGTCTAACATCTGGATTTCAAATGCAAAATAACCAAGCAGAAGTCAAACACAGAGTCTACAAGCACAAGATGTTGCAAACAGCTGCAGCAGCAGCTCCAACCGAGCAGGAAAAACCAGGTAATACACCCCGGCTGCTGGCTTAATCAGCCTCATTTTAACTTCTGCAGCGAGCGGAACATTTTCTAACACCTTCAGGGCCGCAGAGAGCTTTTTTAACTCGCCTTGTAAGTTCATTTTATGGCAGGTTAAATTCTCCCTTTTATCAATCATGCATGGGATGAATGTGATCCATCAAAATTCTTCTTTAAACCTAATCTCACGGCTTCAATCTGGCAACGATTTGATGTGTGTGCTTGGCTGAAATCAGGCGAGAAAGGGTGCACATTTTGGACTGATTTATAAAGATAACCCGCTGGTTTAGATCATGCTTGTTTGTTTTTCTTTCTATTTGTCTGTAATTATTCATCTGATCAAATGTGAAACGAATCGGTTCCAAATCACAGGTCAGATAAGTCCAGGTAAGCACTGTTTAAAGCGTGCTTCTCTACTGAAACACATTGAGTCAATGATTCTTTTTAATGAAGTGTCAAGAAGTGTGATATACAACTGCCATCAAGTATGGAGTGTTACTTCTTGATTCTTTCTTCGAGCAAAACTTTGGTGGGATGATTTTCTTTTAGTTTCAAACTGATTTAAAGAAGTCAAACAATATTTCAACCTCTTAATACATACTCAAGGAACTGCACGGTCTAAAAGAAAGCTCACATTTCTTTCCTCCAAGGATCCTCTATAAATCAATTCATCCACTTGTGCAGTTACTTGGTTGCTGTTTTGTAAAAGCAGCAGGTCTGACGAGGTTGTTGCAAAAAAGTAAGATGTTCTCGATACCTACAGGACTCAAGGCTACAGAAA
>NC_089198.1:14103285-14230785 GCF_963930695.1 Labrus bergylta
TCCTCTCCATCACATGTTCATTCTATTCCACATTTATTTTTCACTTTTTCTACAACCCAAATGTTCATCCCAAAGTTTCCCTTCAACTCTTTTGTCCTCAAACAACATTATCATCATTTGAGCATGTGTTCCCCCTCTCCCTTTTCTACTGCTTGCAGCTATGTTCATGTCTGAAACTGTGAAATCTTCTACATGCGATCACAATATCACGCCTCAGATGTTAGGAGCAGTGCAAGCACAGAGTCAGTCTTCTGGCTCAGGTTCAAGCCCCGGAGGCAAACAGCGTCAAACACTCGAGCCCTACATGACTGACTTACTGTAGCCTCGAACAAAGAGTGAAATTTCCTCTTTTATGACTCAAGAATAAAACTTATCACATGAAAAGTTAGAAACCCCCCACCAAACTCCAAATGAAAACAGGAAATTAATAAGACTTTGTGTGTTAAAGAGCTCTAAATGAGTTTGGACAAATATAACCGTATGAAGTGTTATATATTTTGCTAAAAGTAATAAGACCCAGTGAAGTAAATATATAGCACTAAAAGTCTTTTGAAAACCTTTCAGATGTTTGATAAGGTTCCTCCAGTATCAAGACCTCAGTTTTCATGTTTTCAGGAACACTGTTGGACAGTAATGCGTACTTAGCAGTGCGTGAATCGATGGTGGCACTCGATGTGTTAAAATGAGTGAATTAGGATCCTTAGTTGTAGTGGGGAAGATGGACACAGTTTGAGTTCTGTGGGAGAAAAATTGTCAAGTTTGACATCTACATTTTGGTAGTTACTGTAAAAGACGCGCAAAAACGTATTCATATAATTTATGTGCATTCTGGGTCCGATGTTAGCACTCACCACTCTCCAAATGCTGGATAAAATCTGATTTCTCAAATTGAATAAATATGAGTCAGTGGCTGGTCCCTTTGTCAGTACAAATCAAATCTAAGTGGACCCAACATCATGAATCCATCGCTTAAAACTATCAAATTAGATTTTCTGAAGGCTTGTTACAATTTTATGATTTTCTGTCTTCTTTTTTCTGTTATGTTCAAGTCAAAGCTGATGACTTTGTGATCTCCATTTCCTAATGTGTCAATCATATTTGATCTATTACTTAACATTTAATCCAGTTTATTATTCACCGAGTCAGCTGATTTTGTAATGCTGCTGTAAGGGAATGCTGCCCAAAAAAGTTTCATTGTATTCTTTTATGCAATAACAAAAACATGCCTTTCCTGTCCTAACAATGTCTCTCGTTGCATAGCAGTGAAGAAATATTAGATTTCATTGATTATATTATTCAAGTTACTTTCCAAACTTAAGTGCTTCTTCTGTTCTTGTGGCCCCTGTAGTTCATGAACTTTGACCTCAAAAGAAGCCCTGTCGTCAGTGGGTGAATAATGTAGCTGTCACTGAAACTAATGTTAAACTCTCTTTTATATTACTGACAGACTCTTAACGCTGATGTCTGACAGCGATTAATGTCCCAAACAGAAAATATAAAGCAACAAGGTGTTCACTGTTCCTTTTCAACATCGTCTATCATTTTTATGGGAGCACTTGGGGCCTCAATTGGTTACATGATGATGATTACCACTCCCCCCAACCCCATCCCCTCCCTGAATCCTTTTAAATCTTTTTTCTTTAAAAGCAGAAAATCGTCTTCACATATCCCACATCAACAGAAACAATGGGCCGACTTGTTTTGAACAAGCGGGAATTCATTTCCCTCAGTGTCAACGAGAGGGCACCTTACTGAACACACAATGCCACCTCAGATGTGACTCTGTTAGAAGCAAAAAGTACTGACTTTACAGCTGAATAGTGCCCACAGGTATGTGGTAACACATATATATATATATCCTGTGTGTGTGTGTGTCCTTGTCTCAGAGTCTGACCCACCAATTGGCCTCTGCCCCGCAGGTCTGTGAACTGGATGTTGGGCTGATAGAGAGTAATTAGCTGCCTCTTTATTACATCTATAAAAGCAGCTCCTCCTGCTGCAGTCCTTTCTTCTCTCCATCAATCTTTTGTTCTTTCCATTTCTCCTCAAGTGTCTTCTTTGTCCTTTCATTTCTACCGGATCCTTCTTACAAACTGGATTTGCATATTGAAGTTCCTCTGAAAAAAAGGAGCTTCTGTTTCTATCAAATAAATATTTAAATTCTTTTGAACTCCAGATTCCCTCTGATCCTGGACTTTCACAGAGTTCTGTACTTTATTTGAACATCACAGTGAGATTTACAGCTTGTTTCACTCGCTCATTTCACTCCCTCATCTGCTGCTGCACTCATCTGTTTAATTCAAAGGGTTGTTAAGTCACTTTTTCAAAGACAGTAGACCTGCAGGGAAATTCTTCTGGGAATGACTTATGCAGGTTTTACAGTGTATTAAAATCATTACATTAAGGTATTTTGTAAGTCAATGTTGTCAAGGTGTTTCCCAGAGCTCTTATTTTAAAATCTCTTGTTCATCAGATACCTGAGAACAAAAATCAGAACACCACAAAACAAGAAGACACAACACAACATGTAAGGCCAGACAACTACACCTGACAAAAATCTAACAGAATCATTTACAAGAGTCTTAAATGTCAAATCATTAAAGCTTTAAATCGCTAAGGGGAATTAGGGAAGCTTTGGGGCTGGTTATGGTTCTATTTAAAAACACAAAACACCTCGACAGTACTTACAAAGCAAGCCAACTGACTGTTATTTCACATTTTATTTTTAAAACTTTTAACTCACCATCTAAGGGGAGCTAAGAGGAAGGGGAGGGGGCGGCTGTGGATCAGTGGTAGAGGGTTCGATCCCCAGCTTCAGCCACATGTCTGTCTTGTCCTTGGGCAATACACTTGACTAGGGCTGGGAATCTTTGGGCGTCTCACGATTCAAATTTGATTCCTGGGGTCAAGATTCAATCCAGAAAATATTTTCGATTCAAAACGATTCTGGATGAATGATTCATGATTCAAAGTCTATTTTTGAATCAGGATCTACTCCAGTCATCTTTGAGACTGGATGAAGTTCTTGCTGTTTCATTTGGCATTCTACTGAGTTAAAGAGCTAGCCTTAGCACTTAGCATGGAGTGACTGATTAGCCAAAAAAAAATAGATTTTTGGAAGTCATGAATATATTTGAAATCTCAGAGGATAAGAATCTTGATTTGTACATAAATCATTTTTCCCCACCTCTACACTTAATCCCAAATTACTTGTGAATGTGTATGAATGGGTTAGCTGACACTGATGGACACTTTACATAGAAACCTCTACCATCAGTGTGTGAATGGGTAGGTGTGACCTGTGGTGTTAAAAGTGCTTTGAGTAGTCAGAAGAAAAGTGCTATACAAGCTCAATTCCATTTACAGAAAATAAAATGCTTGGGGAAATGATTAATATATGCAGATAACAACGTACACACAGTCTTTCCTGAAAGGCATGTTGCATACATGAAAGAAACCAGAAAATGTTGTGTAAAGACGGAAAGAAGAGAGCTTGAAAAAAGTGGACCTGAATGTCAGATTGTTATTTTCTGAAAGTTGCAGAAATGATCAGAATGTGGCTAATTCAGGTGTCAGGTGTGGTACCTCAGTCATGTTAGACAATCTGACAAGCTGGAGGATTGTTTGCAACTAGATGATCCAGGAATGCTCAATAAACTTGGGGCACATTTATACTCTTAAATACACCTTGACATGTTTTAATTATTGGGTTCTTTCACACTAATGTAGTGCTGATACTGTTGACAGAACAGCTTTGTTACACAGGTCGGAGTCAGTTGTGTCCTGTTGCTTCTTCTTTTTCTCCTTCATTTTTTTTCCACTCCCCTTTTATCGCCACCGTCTCTCTCCACATTCTCCCCTCTACTGTCTTTTCCTCTAACCCTGCCGGTGTCATTTACCCCCTCCAACCATCTCCAGGGTTTGATTTCTCCTCTGTTTAGAGGCAAAAACAGGAGTCTGTGTGCCTCTGACACATAGATGACACGGCTACACTGCAACCCTCGGGCTAACCCTGAACCCATGGACGCAGCTCAGTGTGTGCGTGCATTCCCCCTCAGGCCATCTTCTATTCACTCTTTCCGTCTCGGTCCTCCTGTGATAAAATACTCCTTTTAGCACCGGGACCTTCTTGACGTCAACACAATACACTCCTATGTGTGTGTATAGAGTGTAAAAAGGTCTTCCAATTTTTTTCAGAAGGGCAAATATTCCCAAGTTAGAGAAGACACATGGCTAATTAGGAGAGAACCTGCTGATTGTTTCTCAAACTCACAGAGAGAAGAAAAGAGAGAGAGAGAAGTGTGACATATCTGAAATATTTTGCTGTTGCTTGGATACATGTGTTGTTGTTGTTGTTGTTCTTCTTCTTCTTCTTAGCAGATTTTGGGGCACCAGCTGAAATATTCCACATATTGCACAAGAAAGGATGCTGTTGGCTGGCATTCAAAGCTGCAGAGAGTACAAACACATGTTAGATTGCACAGGAGCAGGAAAACTCAGAAAATAGACAAAACTGGGACTAGAAAGTTATGTTGGTGTTACCAGCTCTCACATGATATGGTATTCTTTTTGTGCTTGAGTAACATTTATCAGCTGTTTAATGGATGTTATTTATCCATTTGACCCTATAAAGCTCGTCTACAGTGCGATTATAACTGTCTGCAAGACTTGCACAAGCCTCTCCCCATCCTCTCCTCCGCACATGAACTCCTGCACTCTTGGCTTTTCACTCTTGTCTTTGGACTCTCTCACCATAGAGATATTACCCAACAGCCTCCCTGATGCGTGTATTATTTCTTCTTCTCTCCCTCCCTTCTGGACGAAAAGATGAATCTTAACTGCCTCTGCTGTTTTCCTCCTTTTCCAAGAGGAGCGGCTGTGTTTATTTGACATGTGGCCACCTCACAGCATCATCAGCGAATGAATCCATTTAAACACACACTTTCACCTCAGACGGGGTCAGGATCACCAGCGAAGCAGTGCTTATCTTTGCAAAAGACAATAACGGAGTCTGATCCGGGGGGGGGGGGAATGTAAATTCACTTCAGTGTTAACATGTTGGGAAGAGATTGTTATGAAGGATTCTCTAACGGGGAAACTGTAACTTCTCCTGATTCAATCTTTATCATCCATCCTCCTCTCTTGATTCTTGCCCTGAGACCATCACAGTAATCCAACCGGTTCAAACTGAATTTTTACACTGTTCATTCTCCCAGCAGTAAAACTCACCACATGATAGGCTTCACATGGTGACAGAGCTTAGTCCATGCAATGTGTCACAGAGCAGATCCTCCCTGTCACTCTCTCTTTAAACATTCTCTTCTGTAAGTCATCAGACCGTTACTTTTGCTTATAGAGAAAGAACTTTTCTAGGTGTTCCCACTATCATCACAGCGTCTTTAAATCCTACAATCCATTTTTCCTCTTATCTTGTTGTGATTTATCTTTTGGCCAAGTTGAAATCCACTGAAAGCAAAACAGAGCATGTTACTATTTAAGAAATTTAAACCAATTATCAGCCTCATATTACTCCTCGATATGATGGATTACTGCAGTTCCTGTCTTCTGTGTCCCTGGGGTGCAGCCTCATGCAGTAAACAAGTCTTTAGTTCTTCCAGCAATCATGCAATAATATTAGTATGTTGCTTTAGACAAATACAGACAATGTCTGCTGCTTTTGTTTATTTGCAAGCTATGAGCTGTGAATATCACATCCCAAAATCTACACGTGGATGATGTAATAAACAAGGTTATATTTGACCGAGGTTTGACTGAGTCAGATACACTTAGCAAAATTTAAAACGCTGAAAACAGAGGCTGCGGCTTCAGATGCAATGGTAGAAGATTTCTTATTTTCTAATTAGTGTAGCACGCAGAGGAATTTATTGCTTCAAATTGGAAGTTTTTTTCTTACACTGGTATGTGGCACAGAGTGAGGTTTATTTAATAAAATATCATTGAAATAAACAAGAACAGGAATCTACACTCGTACCAGCAGCTATATAAATCTTAAACACAGGTTTGCATTGAAATGGTAATATCTGCATGCTAACATGCTCACAAGGACCAAGCCCAAGACAAACTTGTTTACCATTAAAGAGGACATATTATACCCCTTTTCCACCTTTTCAAACAGTCTCCAGTGGTCTAAATGAAACATCTGTGCTGTGCTTTGGTCAAAATAAAACATGAATCAAGCACCAGAGGAGGTTTGTGACCTTGTATAAACCAGCTCTCTCAGAACGCTCTGTTTTGGTGTGTGTGTCTCTTTAAATGTAATGAGAACCCCTGAGTTTTCCCGGTAGACACCACTCCTTCGCTAGCGAGAATAAAAATGGCGGACCTGCGCAAAAGTTTTGCTCTAGGCTGGGGATGGAGTCCATGGGTGGAGATATCAGGGAAGGGGAAGGATTTTTTTTTTTTTTACCAGAATCCCACTGTGACATCACAAGAAGAGCTGATTCGAAACGGAGCATTTTTCTCTGTGTTGTAAGACTTATGCAGACTACAAACAAAGGACTGGATGGGTTTATTTCACATTTTGATGGTAGACACTCCACAAAGTGGACTTTTTTAATAATATGTGCCCTTTAAATCCTTTTTTAGATCGCGCGATTGTTGGCAATAAAGACAAGATTTTAACTGGTTTTGAAGCACACTGAAATGCCATCTTATGATCTACTAAAGCAAAAAAGACCATCAGTGACAAGACTGACATTTTTTATTGTACCTTTTAAATGCCTGTTACTGCTGCAGCTGTGCATGTGGAAGACGGAGTGATTAATAGCATACTGCAGAAACAGCCGTTTACATTTTCAACATTAACTATTTACATTGAATGATTAATTCGACTGTTATTAGAAAGCTGGATGAGACATTTTGTAAAAAAAAAAAAACACTACTTACACGTGCACAGGACAAAATCAGCAATGAAAAAAAATGTTTTGCTGTGTCCACAGGGGGCGCCAAAATCAATGTAAACCAAAAGTTCCTCACAGGAGTTTTGGGTGAGTCATTTGTTTTGCAAAGACCAATGAAAAAACTGATCTAAATAGTTACATTAGTTATATGACTGAATGATCGTGCTTGTGGGCGGCATGTGGTACAGTGGTTGGCACTTTCACTTCAGTGTAAGGAGGTTTTGTATAACTTCCAAGCTTGCTGGGGCCTCTCTTTGTGTACTTTCATTTTGTCCCTGTGCCTGCTTGTTCTCTGCCTCTGGCCCAGTGACAGCTTGGATCAGATCCAGCCCCCCTGACTGTCAAGGAATAGGCGGAATAGATAACGATCAGATTCCATGAATTGCCAAGTGGGTAAAGTTTCGGCATGATCAGACAGACCTGATACAGATCATCATGTCATTTTGTTCAAACAACAAATGTCATGGTAACACGAAAGTCATTACCGTCTGAAGATCAAATATTTTTGCAAGAAACTCCATGGTCATCCACGCAGCAGTGTTTTTCAGATATTTAAGTCAGATAAACATGGCCATATTCGCTCTGCTAACGTTACACAAAGAAATGAGTTGTTTCTTTGTTAGCTTTTAAAGGAACCACTGATGATACCCAATGAAAAAACGATACCAGTATTGATTTTCACTGATGCAAATCTTTTAGCCAATTTTTCACACACGTGAACCTCGTGGTGGCTCTGGATTAGTCTCCTTGGATCTTTAACGTCATTAGCTAATCCTTTGAGAGACACCGATGTTTGTTTGGAGAAAAATCCACAGAAATCTTCCCTCTAGCTGTTAAAACATTGAGCCCAGGGTGTTGGGAGGGAACACTGACATATAAGAGTTGTGTTGTTAACCCCACAGACGTTTCTCTTCTTGAGGTTTTAAAGGGAAAAATAAGACAAAATGTTTGTGTTCCTTTTCGGGGAGTTGTGATGTTTATTTGACTGTGCCGCAGCAGATGCATCACAGTTGTTTGAAAGGACTCTATGACTGATGTGGTACTTTTTTTTTCTTCTTGGGATTGATTTAATTTGAAGTAATTAGAACAGGAAGACAGCTTTCTTTTATCTTTTATGATCAATCAGATGTGTGTCCCTTATAATATGTTCCTGGATATGATTATAAGATGAATGTGTTATGTTTGAGTTAGAAATTATAACAAGATTGCTTCACCACCATGACCAGAGTCTGTTTCACAGATCAATCCAAGACAAACAGGTCGGGGTTGTCCAGCAGCCCTTACAGACCTCCCCACCCTCCATTTTCTTCTGAAAACGTCCAAAATACTACCCCACTGCCCCCTTTCGTCCCCTCAACTCTGATTATCGGAGACTTCATAATCAATTAAATGCGTTTCTTGAACACATTACACAGTATTTTCCCCCGGTGCTGCTGTGAATTATCCCGACGTTCCCAATAAGCTCCTGGACATTCTGCCCTCCTCCTCAATCAGCAGGATAAAAGTCCACGTTGGAACATCTGATTTTAACTTTTTAATTTACTTTAATTTAATTTACTGAAGCACAGCGGGAAGTCTGTATCATTCCAACCATAGGTCCCGGCTCTGGTCGTTTCTGCCGCTTCTTTAGTCTCCATTCCTGAATATTATCTGCGTGCATGGCGCATAATGTGGCTTTTATTGACAGTGTTAATCTACCCAGGAATTGTGTGTCCTGTGAAGAAAGGCCTTCACCCAAACTATCTGTGCATGCATGCTGTGCAAACTCAGGCACGTGATTGACTATTTACCTCTCAATCAACGGCACCTGAAAGTCCCGCCTCTTCTCCTTTAGTTTCCACTCAACCTACAAACGAGCGTATATGCGCCCCCTGCTGTTTTCTATGCCCCAAACACTCACAGCCCCCCCCCCCCCCCCCTTAAACTATTATGACTGACAGAGGAAGGCCTACTTAAACACCTCACTGTCGCAACCAGTGGAGTCCTCGTGATGCTTCTGCAGCACAAATTATAGCAGTTGCCCTAAGACAGCCAGGTACAGGCAGCATATGGACATTAAGATGGCGCTTTAACATCAAATCCCTCTCAAACAAAACTTTTCACATCAATGATTTTCTTATCGAATATGATCTTAACTTTTTCTTTTTACTGACATTTACTTTTTAATTGACCTCTACTGCATCACCTGAGAGTCTACTCCACCTCGTTTAACCTTTTCATATTCAAATAGACAAAACAGAAGAGGGCATGGAATTGCAAATATTTATTCTAGTCGTTTAAACTGCACATTATGCTCCTTTCACAATTTCCATACTTTTGAATACCTGCCAATGGTTTTCAGAACACATGTACTCACCATTTCTGATAGCATGAAACATGATAACAACTTTTTAACTGCATTTGAGGATTTTAAACTTCAAACTCCCCATCCTCGCTTACAAAGCCCTACACAACCTGGCTGCCCCCTACCTGTCTGATCTCCTCCACTGGCACACTCAGGTCCGCTGATGCTAACTTCCTGCAAAGCGTCTTTGAGTTCCTAGAAAAGCGCTATTTAAAACCAATTTATTATTATTATTATTATTATTATTATTATTGTTCTTATCACTCACGGTTTTCTCAATCTTACGGCTTGTCTTTATCACACTCATGTACAGGGTGCCACCCACAGGATAATACCCTTTATTGATTGATTACTAAAGGCGTTGCTATTGTTACGACCAGTCTAGGGAAAACCAGTCATAGCATAAAATTGGGCCTCTCCTTCCTCTCTTCAAATGATGAGGCTCAATTCAACAAGTTTCCAGTCCACAATAAATTATTTATTAACAATAAACACAAAATGAATCAAACTTCAGGGAGAGTACCTGAAAAATAATAAACATAACATCTAAGTCAAAAACCCCAAACTACCTTACCTCAAATAAAGTAAAAAAAAAGAAAGAAAATACAGACATCAGAAAAACCGAAAAAAAGATGAATAAAAAGAAAAGGCTACTCTCCCCTACAACCTGACTGACCTGCTTAAAAAAAAAAAACAGGATTCTCAAAATACATCTAATTAAACGAAACACACTCTTGTCTTTCTTTCTTTTTTATCCATTGACTATGTTCCTGTCTCTGATCATTTTTGCATTTATCTGCTTTTAATGTCTGCACAGAGACTTTTATTGTTAGCAGACACAATTAATGATGATGATTAATCATCCACATCCAGCTCACTTGATGTCCTTGTTAATGTTAATTGTAATTTTATCACAATTCTCGCGAGACACAGTCGCACCTGCGCAAATCACAAAAAGCATCAATCCACAAACTACCACGGAAAACCACTGTGATCTGTGAACTCCAAAGAAACTGTGGTGAAGCTGAGAGGTGATGGAGGAAGAGCACACTTCAAAGGTCAAGCAGTCAGGAAAGAGAGCCAAAGCCATTTCTCAAAGCTCAGTGTAGAAATTCAAAATAAACCCAAAGTGCTTTTTTACACAATTACAATTCACTTTGCAGATGCTTTTATCCAAAGCGACATACATCAGAGAGTAAGTACACCATAATCCATTCGTACACCGCCACCGAAGCAATGCGGGGTTAAGTGTCTTGCCCAAGGACACATCGAACATGTTGCTCAGCTGGGGATCAAACCCTTGATCTTCCGGTTGAGAGGCGACATCTCTAACAACTGAGCCACAGCCCTGTCAGACATAATTGTCAGACTTTTAAATCCAAACTATTACCATTTCATAGTTTCAATAATAACTCAATCCTTAAATGTGAAGAATTTGCTCAGTTTTTCAAAATAAAAAGTTGTCTCTGTTAGAGATATCACGCTGAATGTGGCCTCTCCATATTCCTTGGGATCTCCCGGCCCTTCAGCGCCCAGCCACAATGTCATCTTTTCTGTTGACGACAGAAGATGCCTTTGGCATTGTAGTGAGCAGGATGAAAACTTCAACATGTGCTTTAGATCCCAACCAAACTGTTTCAATCCTGTGTTCAAAAGCTTTTCACAAGAAACAATAAAGAAACAATCTCTGGAAAAATACAACTCATTCAAAATGCTGCTATCAGGGTCTTAAGAAGAAAACAGTCTCCCAATCACATAACCCCACTTTTAAAACCTCTGCACTGGCTGCCTGTTTCTTTTAGAATTGATTTTAAAGTTCTCATAATTGTTTTTTTAAGCTTCACACGTCATTGCTCCTCCATACGTTAATGATCTTCTTTCCTTTTACAGTATGTTCCAGTCAGATCTCTGAAGTCCTCAAATTCTTCCCTTTTACATGTTCCTCACAGAAGCACTGAGGAGAGAGCTTTCTGTTTTTATGCTCCAAAAATTAAAACTCACTGCCTTTGGACATTACAACGGCAAACTCACTGGGTGCTTTAAAAAATATTTTAATTTGGCTGTAACTTCAATGTCAAAGATGATTTTGAAAGGACATCTGACGTGCCCTTTCTTCAAATGCTCGTGCACTACTTTTCTCCTATGATAAGCAAGGTACGCTTTAAAAGTCTTGTGGCATTCCTTCTTTTCCAGCTGGGAATCTGATGTGTTACTTTTTCTTCAGAAGTGGAGCAACAGAGCGATTAGGAGTTGTTAGACATAGCAGAAACAATGTATGGTTTAAGCTGTCTGAGTTTGCTGCTGATGAGTTAAAGTGACGGGGGTTAGCCCCTAAATTAGCTACAACTTTGACCCTCGAGTAGACCAACAGCTCTCCCCTGTGACCCCTACTGGTCTTTTAAATGGTAGATAAATATCCTGTATGTTTGTGTAGAGGAAAAAAAACAAAAACGAATTGACCAGGATGAAACAGATGAAGACACGTCTGAAAGATTTGCACCATCTCTTAGTTGAGAGTTTCAAAACATCAACTGTTCTCCGCCCGAGAGGGACACTGTGGAGCGTGTTGATGGAGAATAAATGACATACAATCATTATATGAGATCATATGATAAACATCAAATTCACAATATAACATTAATCGTTAAGCCGATGATACACAACTTTCATGACCAAAGTATATTAACTTTTACATGAGTAAATGTTTTGATAAGGAGAAATTTTCCAAACCTTGGATTATCGTTAGCTCTGGAAACAGAACAGCTGAACAAAACAAAAACCTTAAATCGAAAATAAATGACGGTTCTTGGAACTATTTAAGATCATCATTTCTTTAGCCATTCTGAGAAAACACAATAAAATGATTCATACCTGATTCATACCTGAATATTTAATACATGAAATTATTTGAAACCCAGGATGATATAATACTGACACATGCTCTTGTTTTGAGCTCCTTTTTTTTTTTTTACCATTTTGATGGTGATTTATATGATGTTGTTCTGTCAAGATGTTTGTGCATGAAAGTTGATGTACAATAACATAAAAGCAGTTTTTATCGTTAAAACGTATTATTATTATTATGATGATGATGATGATGATTATAAAAATTGTCTTTAGCAGCATAGGCTGTGAAGCATAATCAAAGGCTCTCCATATGTTTCACTGTTAACACATTAAACTCGCTCCTTTTCACTTTAGAAACTGGGATGACTTCTTTTTCAAGATTTTTGGGGGGCTTTTTGGCCTCTGTTGTATAGAATGATGGACAATGTGGGGGAGAGAGAGTGGGGGATGATATCCACCAAATATCATTGGGATCAAGAGTCAAGCCTGTGACCAGTGCTGTGCTGTAACCACTCTACCAATGAGCCACACCAGTGCCCCTCTGAGATGCTTTGTTAACCATTTACAGCACCTTTCTTCCTCACAGAAACACTTCATGAAATACAAAAATAGAATTTAAAAAGGCTGACGTACCTTTGTCCTTGGTTAGCAAAGCCCCTCTCCACCATGTTGACACTTTCCAGGATACAGATGTGAGCTGCAGTTTAGTTTAGTCTTTACAGATTTGTTACAGAGCACATAGAATGGCAGGGGTTTAATCAGCTGAAATATACCAACAGGTAGGGGTGTGTCGCAATAATGATGACATTTCTCTGTGCAGTTAAATATGGTGCTACTTGTCTTTACCGGTAATTGCTTTGCTAATATTTATCAAGCAAAGAAGTCTGCTGTACACTGCTCCTTTCACTCAGCGGAGCACCCGGCCTCCCAACGCTCACACACTCAGAGAGCATGTGGGGACTGGGTTGACCCTGTCAGACAGGAATCTTTCTCATGCTCTTAATGATGAATAAATAATAATTGATTAAAAACTGTCAGCTGTTAGGCAGACAGCAGGCACCTATGGAAAGCCTTGTCATCACAGGCGTTAGGGATGTTCATTACATTACATTACGTTTAATTACGTGCACTGAGATCGTAGTGGTTGCGTGCAGACAGTCTTTAAAACGTGCAGCAGTAACAGTATAGAAACGTCACTCCTCCTCCTATTGGCTCGAGGTGAATTCTCCAGAGAATATTCTGCCGCATTCTCACATCAGCCCACTTGGACTTGCTGCGGAAAAATGACTAGGTGGTCTGGCAGGAGAAACTCCGGGTGAAGTCCAAGCGAAAAATGTAGCTGTTTGCGTTCACATATGCAGCTCCTCTGGGGAATATCTGGAGTTTTTCAGGAGATATCTGCTAGTCTGAAAAAAGTTATTCTTGCCATGTTTTAAGGCGCTCTTGAGCTCTAAAGGATCTAAAGCACCCCCAGTTCTAAAGGATTCCACATCAGGCATGGTTACCTGTTAGTACTGCATTAGGCCTTTCAAGCACTTCAACACTCTAGTACAATATTGTTTGTATTAGTATTCCACTAGTGTCATTAATTTTATAATGTTGCCTCCTTGACATTAAAGGTACAATATGAATTTTATTACAATGTTTACATAAAAATATCTAAATTAATGACTAAGACTACGTTACATTTTGTTGATGAGTGCTTAAACTACATCAGATATTTTCAGTTATGAAAGACAGAGAAATCCTTGATTTTATAGTTGGAACTGGACGTGTCTTGTCGTGGCAGCTGTCATGACAGAGCCGCCATGACGGACACAACATGTTTATCGTATAGTTCCTGTAGCGTTGACTTTTACTGTTACGATTATTATCAGTCGATTATCTCTATGATTACTTCACATGCTTAACCATTGTTCATGACATTGAAGCCATTTAGCTGTATTACCTGTGGTTGTAGCTGCTCTGTTTTTTTTTGTCCGTCTCTCTCTTTCATAATCTCCCTCTATATCCCACTTGCTCGGCCGATCCAGTCGTGTTCACCAATAAGTCTGGTAAACTTGTCTGTTCCTGTGTATGCACACTGAGAAGAATGTAGATCCTGAATCAAAGTCCAAATTCTATTTAAGGAACACATTTTTACCATGACATGCCAGACCTTCTACAAAAGTGTGGTGAGGTGATGTTTGCTGGATTGTGTTTGCTGGATGTCTCCTGTCTTACGTCGAACAACTAGAACTGCACTGTGTCACTTAGAACGTGTAGATCATTTGGAAACACTTTTTAAATTCAGACATTCGGGGGGGGAGCTCGGAGTACAGCCGCTATTCCTTCGCTTCGAGAGAAGTCAGTTGAGGTGGTTCGGGCATCTGATCAGGACGCCTGCCTGTTTTTCAGGGTACGCCCAATTTGGAGGAGACCCCAGAGTAGACTCAGAGTTTGCTAGAGGGATTATATATCTCGTCTGGCCGGGAAGAGCCTTGAAATCCCCCGAGGAGGAGCTGGAAAACGTTGGTGGGTAGAAGGAAGGGTATGGTTGACTTACTTCGCTTGCTGCCACCACGACCCGATCTCGGATAAGCGGAAGATAATGGATGGACATTTAAAATTATAGGCATACTTTAAACTTTCAAGTAGTTTATTGCATGCCCTTAGTGTTGCCCATGCTCAGCTGATTTTTCTGTTACAGTCTGCCTACAAAGGAGTCATAAGTCAGTAGAAGATTTTATGTCATTCTGATCTTAGCAGGCTGCAAGAAGAGAGATGTAGAGAGACTCACTTATAAGTAGATTAACGCTGGAATGAGATCTTAATACCATGAATGGTGATGCATGCCTCCCATTACAGCTTCTCCCCATGAACACAAGAATCCAACCCGGGAGTAACTCTGTGCGTGTGTGTGTGTGTGTGTGCGTGTGTGTGAGGGGGTGTCTGTGTTTTTTACTGTAAATTAACACCGGTATGAGAAGGGTCAAAACAAGCACATGTACAATGTAGACTTTTGAGAGTGCAGAGTGGGAAGGATAAAGATCAATATTGCTTCACTGATCTAAGGTTTGCGCACGCGCGTGTGTGCGTGCTGGCTGCAAACCAGTAGCAACAAGAACATAACAAATCTGACCTTTATCTTACAGAGAGAAAATTTAAAGGGCTTTTCTTTTATTAACTCAAAAGAGTCGCCCAAGCTTTTTTCCTTTAATGCTGTTTTGTTTCAGTTCACCATTTTCTTGGTAAATAGACCTCTTTCGGGAGGCCTGTTATCACTTCCTATGTCATTTTATCACTAAAGCTATTATTTTAAAATGCCTCATGCAGAAGGGATGACTGTGTAAGGTGTTAAAGAGACCCACTGGTGGGGACTCTCTGTGGTTGCCACGTTTGTTATGTGGCATCCTCAATCAGGTTGATAAACATATTTTCAATATATCAATATTTCATTGCCTCTCATTCAAGTGAGCATCCAACACCGACAGATAGAATTAATAAGTCTTCTCATCACTACCCTCCGCTGTGATCTCTCCAGGGAGAAGCCAACAACATGCTTCACCTCTAAAGGGGTGTGACAGCTCACAGAGGTCCCAGGTCAGGTTGTACCTCGTTACAGTTAAGTACGAGTTTGGTTCAACAGGAAAAAAGCAACAAAAGGTGTTATTTACGTTATTTGAGTTCTCTCGTTTTATTTTGAACTTACTGAAGTGCACGTTACATTTTTTCCATCTTGTGGTGTTTAGACTATTGATAGTTGGTACAGCATGAAGTGTATCGAACATTTAACAAAAAAAAAGAAAAGAGAGGCAAAGTAAAAAAGCAACATAGAAATGAAGAACATCTCCTGGAGATATAGAAAATATTGAATCAATACAATGACAAATAAAAGGCTAACTAAAATGTGCCTCTCGGATCAATGTATTAAATGATGTATCAAGTGTGTGGTTCCTGTAAGTGTCTCGTGGATGCGCTGGTTATTTGTGCTCAATCATAGACTGTGTACACCAGACCACAGAGTGTGTGCACGGGATGGGTAATTGTAAGGACTAAAAGTGCTTGAATTTCCCTCACTGAAATTGTTTGAGACTGGATTTTTAAAGTTGAAAGTGAAGTTACACATAAAACCATCTGATTTTTGGATGCAAAAACACCACCAACAACAAGGGCACGACTGAGAGGGAAAGTTTGGGGACTTATTGGCTGTGTTGATTTTTAGCAGAAAGCCAGCATGATTCACCAGAGGCTGTGAGAGATCAAGCTCCATAACTTTAGACTTAATACAAGTAAACCGTGTACACACACACACACACACACACACACACACACACACACACACACACACACACACACAATTTTCTTGTTTTCTGAACTGTCAACATGTTTATTAATGCTGTAAAGTGAGGGACTGACTCAATCACTTTGAGCCTGCAGAGGGCACTTGAGGAACTGCAGTTTTTTTGCACTTAAACATTGGCTTCAGTTTTCAATCAACAGACTACCACAATAAGTAAGGAGAATAATTCGGTTCAAATAAACCCTGATTTTTCTGCTTCTGATTGGACAACAAAAAGTTAATTTTATTTCAGTAAATTCAAAATAATCTTTTTACACTCGAGACAACCAAACATCCACCAGATCAAACCATTTCAGATGTGAAGTTTGACACAGCTTTACACCTGTTAAACACACCCACACATAAGTAGGGGATTTACTGGAAGCTCACTTGCATATTAACCTTTCAGTCGTCATGTGCATGTTTGACTGATCTTTGCGCCTCAGCCATGAAAGAGCAACAACTCAACCTCTTTCAAACACACACTGGTGCCTCTGTACGAGCAGAGGTCAAACTGCTCAGCGTGGAAAAGACATCATTGTGTGAATGTAATTGCTGCTTTGACCTTTATTGGAAAATAGTTTCTATGAATCCAATTGCTGTCAACCCGTATGTGTTTGTTTCTGTGTGTCTGAATAGGGAGGAAGCTTGTGCTCTTTTGTCTCAAGTCTTTAAAGATCAAGATTAAAAAAAAAAAAACACAGATAGGGTCTTTAATATTTCCTTTCATGAGCACTAATCTGATCTGGGAGGGTCACATGTTGCTTTCTAAAACATGATACAAACAATCTGTGCTTAATAAGTCAAATAAGTAGGTTATCTTGGATGTGTTCAGAAAATAGCTGGTTGAGATTGCACTGCGCACTAGCTTCAGTCTGCACCTGTGGAGCTGTGTGTGTGTGTGTGTGTGTGTGTGTGTGTGTGTGTGTGTGTGTGTGTGTGTGTGTGTGTGTGTGTGTGTGTGTGTGTGTGTGTGTGTGTGTGTGTGTGTGTGTGTGTGTGTGTGTGTGTGTGTGTGAGTGATGAGATTGTGATTTTAATTGGAAAGACATGTGTGTGTGTGTGTGTTTGTAAAAATTGAAGGAGAGTTGTGATTTGCTTCTCACCTCTGACAGTCTGCAGACACAGTGCTCTACGATTGTTCCCTCTGCAGATTACTGAGTGATATGAAGCCTCGTGCCTTCAGAAGGCATGTGACTCTTATTTGGATGAGATAGGGGAAGACTTGTGCTGTATTTCTGTTTCTTCTTCAGTGTGTAGTAGACTGTGTGTGTGTGTGTGTGTGTGTGTGTGTGTGTGTGTGTGTGTGTGTGTGTGTGTGTGTGTGTGTTATTATTGATCGGTGGATCCCTACAACGCTTTACCTGCTTGGCTAATTTGACACCGAGCGTTGAACTCGTGTTCTTACCCATGAAGGTACTCCGAGTGAAATTGTCTTTATTGTGAATGTAGCTAAAATATCCTCCTAAATTTAGAAATAAAGCTTAGACGCATGCATAAAGACTGGGGGGTATGTTAGTACTACCTGAGCTGGTGGCAGGCAGGGTGTTGCTTCTCCTCCCTGTATTTGTGTTTTGTTTTTAACTTTCAGATGACATGAAGCTCGGAGAGATTCACAGAGAAAATACCTCTGCACAGTGCACAATCTCCCTCTAAATGCAGATATTAGGGGTTGTACAAAAAGCAGCAAACAGCAAACTAGGATCAGAAATGTTTGGATTGAAAAATGACATTTCATTTGTACGGCTGTGCATCTTCACTGGTCTCACAAATCGATGAAGATTATCAAGTCAACCATCCATTACGATAGTTTGCATCCTCTATTTTCTATATAACTGCACATGACTATGTTTTCATCAACTCAGACAAGCAGTCAAATAAAAATGAACTCACTTGTCTTATTATTTAGAAAGTGCTTTAGAAACCAAAGTCAACATAATTGGCTTTGCCTGGTTAACCATAACAAATCAATTATATACGACCAGAAAAATCTCCAAGCAACGTCAGTAAGCAATAACTGATTATGTTCTGCCACTGCGTCAATGCAGAATACTCCTAATCTGCATTGATATGCATCATAGAAACGACTCATTGAAACACCCCATTTAACACGAACACATCTTAACAAAGTGGATTTAAAGCAATAAATCTGAATATTTCACGTAAACAAGCTGTCCTGTTTGTTTTGGATTTTTAAATATATTGTTTTTGTGGTTACTGTCATGTGTTCATGTGTGACCTCCAGGAACAGTTGCAAAAACCATATAATATAGGTTTTTTTAGAAACAAATCAATGCATTCTCCCTCCGCATGTGTTCATTTGACCTATAGGTTGGAGTCGAGGGTGTAATGTCAATGCTGTCACACCATCTGGTTTCTGTTTGATCAAGCTCAAGTTAGCTATCAGCTACCTCAGAGAGAAACACGTTTTTTTGGATTCAGTAGAGATTTAAAGGAGCAATATGTAACTCTGACACCTAGTGTTTAAAATGGGTACTGCAGTCCAAATTCAAATCAATGGAGAGAGCCCCCCATGAGCCATGTCAGGGTTTATCCTGTCTCTCGCCCAATGACAGCTGGAATCGGCTCCAGCCCCACTGCGACCCTAACGGGAAAAGCGGTATAGGATGGAAGGTGGAAAGGGGTTTGGGACAAAACAGCCATGTGGGGGTGCCTTAAAACCGCCTACCTTCTCTTGTCGAAGCAAATACAGACCATTCAGGATCGTAATCGACACACTCACTGCGGTGTTGTTGTCAGAGAAGTCGGCATGTCAACATTACATGTTTCCTTAATTTCCGATGATAATGTAATATAATTTTATGATTAAATTCAGTAGATATTTTGCTAATTTCTTAAGTTTAAGAAGAGTGATTTATTAACCGGCATGTGATAAGATTTGTATTATACTCGACAGACCATCTTGTGACATTGGCCGGTAATGACATTTCTCCTTATTCCTTCTTTAATTAAAGCATTTACTTCCTTTTAAACAACTGTTAAAAAAAAATTATAGCACAATGCCATCCATAGGCAAACTCATAGGCTTGGTATTGGATGGAGTTTTCTCTTCTGTAATGGATCTGTCCTCAAAAGTTCATTGGATTGAGTTATAACGCCTAATCAGGCGGCATGACAACTGTTCCATGTGCATGACATCTGTTCCCCGGGTTGAGACATTCTCCATATCCAACTGACTGATTGCAACACACTTCAACGACTTGTTATTTGTTTCTGATATCAGAGTAAACCATCTGAGCAGATTTCATCTGTTGATGAGAATATCATGAGACCGATGAAAAGAAAAAAGGGACCCCGGGAGACAAATTAAAAGCAGAATATTACAGAAGAAAGCGCCTATTAGTCAAGCTCCAAACATTATTTAATGGTGCCTATCTTGGCACAAAGTCTCCTTACATCACATAAGATCAGTGAAAAAATCCCAAATAAACGACAAAGCACCAGTGATAAAACATTACAACCAACAGACTTTTAAAAAGCAACGGAGCAGCAGAGTAAACATCTATATTGTTCAATAAAATCTATTGAGCTGCAGTTGATCAAATTAACCATGTAAATAGATGGTTAATAAAGCCGTTTTAAATTCAATAATGGTGTCTCTTAAGGAAACGTAAAGGGAGAGTGAGAGCTCAGATGAAGTGTAGGAGAAAGCAGATGAAATAGGAAGAATAAAGTCTGGAAGAAGTCTGCAAGATAAGCAGTGGGGGATTCAAAAGTTAATAAGATAATTCTATTGTGGCCAGTGTTGGGCACGTTACTGAAAATGAGTAGCTAGTTACAGTTACTATAATACTATTATCAAAAACTAAGTTACAGCATCATAAAGAGTTATAGCATCATAAAAGTAACTTGTTACTTGGTAAAGTAACTTTAGCGTTACTGTTTTGCGTCAATCCTCATATTAGTGTTCACATTATTTAGTGTTGCTGTGGCAGAACTGTGCTGGGACAACTGTAGTCATTTTCAGTTTGTAGGAATTTTGCTAATTAGATCTCTGAAGGCAACCGACCGAACAGTTGATATGAAGCACGCTGCCGTCAACATGCCTGTCTATCAGTCTATTGTCCAGGTTACAGATCGTGTAACTGGCCGTGTTTTAAATCAAACTGGCTGCTTGCTCTGCTGAGCTAACGTGAGCTGTACCTGGCTCTCTGGTGTCTGCAGCACCAGTTCTTATGAGAAAATGTTTCATTCCTACACACAGACTACAACTCACTGCTAGATTCTGTTCATTTTACTCGAGCAAGGAAAAATAATAACCGTATTTCCGAGAAGGAGAGCTCACGGCTGAATGATCACCTGCCTGTGTTTGTTTACCTTTACCTTTCTCCCAGGATGCTTCTGTGCTGACGTAAGCGTAACCTTGCCCGCGTGTTGCCGGCTGTAGTAACGAGTGCTTTTAAATGTCAGTAATTCTCACGGCGTTGTTGAGTCTGGATAGTAACTAATATGTTTCTGCAAATAGTGGTGTGTCACACGGAGCCAGTGGAAGAGATACAGCAGAGGAGTGACATCTACGTGTGATAATAATAATACACGCTGCAGAGTTCTGGACGAGTTGAAGTGAGAGATAAAGTTTGTTAGCATCCCATTGCAGGAGTGTGTGTTTTGACGAATGCATTGACTAATACTTCCACAGGATGTTGTGTTAAAGCAGGACATGATGTTTTTCTGGTGGAACAAGGCGATTCAGGATATAAGCGTACTGTTTGTACGTCCAGAAGAACAAAAACGTAACAGATGGATCACAGCTGCTATCCAGCAAGGGAAAATACAGCGATAGATGTTCATCTACAAGCTTTTTTTCCATGACAAAGACGAGACATTGACTATCTGAAAATAGAGTGTTTAATAATAAAAACTTTGATGACATGAATGTTTTGTTTTTGTTATTGAGACTAATTGGATTAAACTGTTAGTGGTAGGCTGTGGGACAATCAGAATCCAGGATATTTTCCTGCAACTGTCAAAATAGAAGCAGGAGAGGAGAGAGGAGGTGTGTGCTGCCAGACAGGGAGCAGGAGGAGCAGGTTGTGTGTGTGTGTGTGTGTGAAGGACAGCAACAGAGTGAGCAGAGCTGAAGCACTATCCTTTTCATTCATTTAAGTTGAGACATGAGTCAGTTTTGACCATAGACTGAAAATATTAATGGACGAAGCCTGAGTGACGTCAGCCATCTGTTACGGCAGGGGGCACCGGAGGCTCATCGGCAGCAGCCGCCATGCTGGAAAACCTGTCTCAGCCCAACTTTCAGTCAGCCCAACTTTCAGTCAACCCAACGACAGGCTGAGAGCTGGAGCTGAGGCGGGTTTTAAGCCGTGTGTGTGTGTGTGTGTGTGTGTGTGTGTGTGTGTGTGTGTGTGTGTGTGTGTGTGTGTGTGTGTGTGTGTGTGGATTGTGGCCTTCTGTGCCTGAGGGCAGGGAATTTTAAATCAGCCGTCCAAGGAAACTGATACCCGTGAATATGTGAATATTTATCCCGTATCAGAAGCTGTGATATTAATGAGGGAGCTGTGACTGAGCAGGTTATAGAGCCAGAGAAAGATGGAGTTTGGCGGTTGGGGACACACAGATGGTGTGCCTCTGTTTTCATGTCTTAGTTAGAAGAAAGCACATGAGCTCTGCCTGGTGTTTATCCCCGGGAATTACATAAGACCGAACACGTCTAACAAGGACTCAGTGCTGTCGTGATGACATTATTCCCTGCTCATCTGAAGTCTTGTCACTTTTTTTTTCTAACCCAGTTTTCGGATGTAGTCTCCAAAAGTAAGCAGGAAAACAGAGTACACGTTGGGAAAACCTGCTACAGATTGCTAAGGCTGTTTTTGGAAAGAGATCTGAAAATATTTTGTTACAGAGATTATATCACCAGAAAAGTTAATAGTAAGAGCCAGAGCTGAACACACGTCTATGAATCAGTTACTTGTTAATAATTGCCGTTCATTTTGTAATTGAGTTTTAGAGAGGACATTACTTTGAAAAACGATTATCCAAGCCTTTGACTTCCACTAAATTTGGCTTCTGCGAAAGCAACAATATAAAACTTCTCCATCTTAAAATAGTCCTTTCAAAGTCGATCTATTACCGTAGTACAGCAACTTTCAACAGGCAGGATAGTGTCTCTCCCATGTCCACAAATCGTCCCGGCCGCCTAGCACCATGTAACTTTGGCAGCAGGCATCGGCTCTTTTGAAAGAAGTGCATACGGCTTTACAGCACTGACCAGTTAGCCTGTCTCGCTACTGTTTGATACGATGACTGAGGCTAAGAGCTAAGCTGAAGCCGAGAAGAGAAAAAGAGAGAGACGGAGCAAGACAAAGAGTGTACATCCCAGTAGATATTATTTATAACAGATTGAGACGTAACATTGCGCTGTATTGTTACCGTTGTTATCGCTGTCTCGTGTTTAGCAGCTTTACCAGGTGCAGAAAGTAATCTCACACGAGTAACGCCCCAGGCTTTCATGAAAACAAATAAATAAATCCACTTTAAGTTGTCTCTACTACGGGCTGTAGATGCTAGCGGAGTCCTATTAGCACACAAATTGGTAATATAATATTACTGTTCAGTGTCTGTTAGAGGGAGTAATTGGGAGGCATAGCAGCACTGTGTGTTTTACAACAATGCAATTGCACTCAGGTCGGTGCCAATGCACACCAAACCAAACTCCTACTTATTGTAGAAATACAATATGTTACAAAGGTGTGCTGTCATTTTTACATTAGTTCATGGTTTTTACTGCCATCTATTGGTCATTGTAGTTAGTTCATTAAGTCACATGCTGCAGTGAAGCAGTCAGAAGGACAGAGAGAGACAGAGGATACATGTTGCTGCTGAATGGTTTTCTGCTACGCTTCTGCCTTGGAGACCATTTGTCTTTTTATGTTCAGTTCGTTATAAAACTGTTGAGATATTAACGCAAAATTCACGTCAGAAACTTTTAGTTGTTTTTGTTGTACATGTGCTCTTAGCTGATGCTAAATGTAGTAGCTAACTGTTTTCCTCATGGTTACGATAGCATGTAGCATTTTTATGCATTTCTGTGCTTGCTTGAATTTAGATAGCAATGCTTGGACTTTATAAACGTATACATGTTATCTGTACTGAAACATTGTTATTCTCTTTGTAATATTGCAGTTTTACAAAAGAGTTTTAAGAAAAGACAAGCCTGGTGTTTTTATTGGAGGGCTTTTGTTTGAGTGTTAACCCGGCTGTCAAATCCTGTACATTGGAACGTGCAGAAAGGGCAGTACAAAAGGTAACTTGACTTGGCTGAAGACTTTAACCAAGTTAAGTTGCCTTTGGATCAAGCTTTGAATGTATGGACATTACTTGGTATGAGAGCAGCTAACAATCTGGTTGTAGTCCACAGAAAAGACGGGTCTTGGCCTGGAAATCCTTTTTCGACTCTCATAATTACAGCTAGCTGAACCAGAAGCCCCCAGTATTGGAAAAAACTCCCAGAGGCTTTATGCTCGTAAGATATTAGCAAATGTGTTCAGAGATTGGGGCCAAATAATTAGTTATGTCAAGTCTGGTTTCACACAGTCCTTAAACTGGGTCCCGTCTCCTGGGTAAAGGTTGAACCCATTTGTCCACCTCAACCTACTTCTTCTATGGACTTTGGTGCGCCACTATTAAAAACAACAACACTATAACAACACATTTTTGCAATAGTTTCTCAGATCTAGGGTAGCCATTTAGCATCAAACATTTTAACAGACAGGAGAATCTTTTCATGGAGCCCTATAGGAAAGACATGAAAAAAGAAGCGAGAATACGTATTTATAGGTAAATATGTGTTTCCCAAAATGTCAAAACAACATCCTAAAGCCCCTGAAAGGTCAAACTAACTCTTCACAGATGGCAAACAGAAACATTAAAGTGCCTCCTCAGCGACACAACTTCACTTTCCCTGACTCCTGGAGTCAAAGAAGACAACATGTGGAAACAAATCTCCGCTCCCTTTATCTCCTTTAACATTCACTCTGTTGGCCTGTTCCCGTCTTAATGAAACAATGGAGCAGTATTACCAGCGGCTCATCCTTGTGATCCTGTCTCCCTGGGGTGCCAGTCCCCTTCCAGTTGTGTTGTGAATGTAGGTCGACTGCGCTGTGGTTTAGCGGGCTTGTTGTTTGTTTGGATGAGGAGTTTTAGCTCCGATGAATCATCGACTCAGAGACATAAACGTGTTTACCGGTGTGGCAGACAAGAACTGGAGGCACCTTTCTGTAATAGACTTATTAATGAGGATAGCCTGTTGGAAAAAAAAAATCAGTATCAAAATGCATAAATATACAACTGTGGTAGCTTGTTTTTCTTTAACCTGGTTTTCCTCTTTGCATTTTCAATTTCCCCTCTAAACCTTTGACACACTTGCCAAAAGTTCACAGGGGCACCAAAAAATTGTGGGTTTTTTTTCTAATAAATTGGGGATGCCAGGCAAGAGAAGTGTGAGGGATTTTTTATTTTCAATGTGATAGTTTTATGCCATACAGACCTACCTCATGAGAAAGTTTGAAGTGCAAACACCTCCATTTAAAACAATTTTCCCATAAACCATACAGTACTATATCAGTGGGTTAAGGTTAGGGTTAGATGACTTTAGAATGACTTTACCTGATAGTATCTCACAGGTATATATTCACAGCCACACATGTTGACCCCCCCATGTAACATTTTTCTTTTTTCATCTGTGTAAGACTGCCAGCAGCGACCATTAAACAAACGGACAAACCCCCTTGCTCTTTACGCCAACGATTTAAGGTTGTTGTTTGCCCCAGAGTTATTACCCATACAAAACATTCGATTTTTTTTCACTTCCTGTCTTGCACGTTGCAGTGTTTTCAGACGTTATGCTAAGCTGACAGGTTGCTGGCACCAGAAAGACGTCGAGTTTACGTACACAAGCATCAATCCTCTCCGGACGACAACAAAAGAGAGCATATGTCCTCAAATGTCAGACTTTTTATTTTCATATTGATCTCACAATACAACGTGGCTTTTTATTATCCCTCAGCCATCTGTATAACATTTCTTAGTTGTCCTGCAGGGACTTGCTGTGATATTTGCCTCTCTCTGAAATGTACTTAAGATTCACTTCTGATGTTTGTCAGAGAACAGACTCCCTAAAACATCATTTTACTTTTTTTTTTTTTTTTTATGAGATCTATTGCCTCGCAATGTTTGAAATCTTCACTCTGTCAGCTTGTTGTTCACAGACCTGACATGGTTGAACACTTTATCACAATATTCACTTGAAGCACATTTTCAAATTGCAGAAGGCTGCACTTTTTCCTGTGAGAAAGACGTTTCAGACAGCATCCTGAGCAACACATTTTGATGTAATGCCGAATCTGTAGCCTGTAAACAATGCATTTTCAGGAGGGAGACTCATTCATTTTACTCGAACTAAGCAGCCGGGCATTTTCTGAGCATC
Organism: Labrus bergylta; assembly: GCF_963930695.1. NCBI lineage: Eukaryota > Metazoa > Chordata > Actinopteri > Labriformes > Labridae > Labrus > Labrus bergylta. The sequence goes on from NC_089198.1 coordinate 14,129,178, forward strand.
TTTCAAAGGCTGAGGAAGGAAAAACTGTTCTGTTGTACTCCAACCCATATCTCAGCTGCAATATTGAGCACAAAAGAATCGCAATAGGCCTGTGATTTCTTTCTTTGTCAGCACTATACAGCCCAGAAGAAGCACAACCCTTGTTCCAAATGGATCAACAGACCACGATAGATCTGTCTCCTTGTCTTCACTTCTGTCCGCCGGTCCATTTATCCTTCCATTTATTCACCCGTGTGTTGCAGCGGGCGGTGTTTTCATCTGAGAAACGGCTGAAGAACAAAAAAACAAGGAGAGAGGGGAAAAAAAGAGGGCAGGGTGTTTGGAGCGGAGCAGAGCCTTATCCCTCTGACACAAAAGCTCACGCTGATCCCTGGAACACAATAGAGCCAGCCCGCTGCACCCTTGGGCCAGGCAGCAAATAATGCCCATAATGTAGCATGTCTGTGACTGCTGGAATCCCCCGTGGCAACACTTGTCCAGCTTGTACAGGACTTTGCCAGAGACGTGATGCCAGGCAGTGGCCTATAATTCCCATTTATAGATGCCAGATCCTGGCACAAGTCATGCATTATTCTTATTCTCTCTTTCAGCTCGACTTATGGACAGTGAGGGATGTTTTTAAACCTTGATTTGACAGCTGGTCTTTTTGTGTAATATGGTCTTATTTGAACCTTTTATTTACCGTTTTAGGTAGCATACAACACAATATATACCTGCTGAGTTAAAGAGGACCTATTATACCCCTTTTCCACCATTTTAAAACAGTCTCCTGTGGTCTAAATGAAACATCTATGCTGTGCTTTTATCAAAATAGAACATGAATAAACCACCAGAGGAGGTTTGTGACCCTGTTTAAACCAGCTCTCTCAGAACACTCTGTTTTGGTGTGTGTGTCTCTTTAAATGTAATGAGACCCCCCCCCCCCCCCCTCCCCCTGAGTTTTTCCAGTAGACATCACTCCTCTGTAGTGAGAATACAAATGGCAGACCTGCACAAAAGTGTTGTTCTAGGCTGGGGGTGGAGTCCATGGGTGGAGATATCAGGGAAGGGGAAGGTATTTTTGTTACCAAATCCAACTTGTGACAAGTTGAGCAAATTTGAAACGTTTTGTCTGTGCGTTAAGACTTATGCAGACTACAAACAAAGGACTGCATGGATTTGTTTCACATTTTGTGTGTAGTAGACACTCAGATTTTTCATAATATGTCCCCTTTAAGGGATAATGACTGAGAGGTGTCCAGTATCGGTTTTCATGGATGACTTGGAGGCCAGAACCAGAACAAACCAATAATAGAAACCTTTCAGCTTAAACTATGGTGAGAAAAAAACAAGAACTTTCTGTTTTGTTTCCTGTATTTCTCATAGTGTTGTAGTCAAGACCACTTAAGACCACTAACTGAGACCAAGACACACCCAAGACCGGAGAGCTCAGAGACCGAGACAAGACCAAGACCATAAATATCACTGACAAATCATCATCTTGTGTGCCCGGGCTTGTCACTCTCTTAAACCGTAACACTGGGAGGGTTGCGGCCGTAACCGTGTTATAAAAATCTAATTATGAATGAATTAAAGTGAATTGTTCTTTTAGAAAGGGGAGTTTTCCTTATAGACACGATGATGTGGAAAAATAGCTTTTCAGTGGTGGTCTTGAACGGTCTTGTTTTAAATTCCAAAGTCAGACCAGTCTGAGACCGAGACAATGCTGAGTAAAAATGCTTTCGATTCCGAGACGAGGCAGAGACCTTCAAAAACTGGTCTCGAGACTATTTCAAGTACTTCAACACTAATTTCTCAATTTAAATATAAAGATTTAAATAGCCTGTAACTCTGCTTTCCTAAAGCCTCTGACAATTACTTGACAAAGCCATACCTATCTAATAATGTCCCAATGCAATGGAAACATTGTTCACTACTCCAGGAAATAGAACGTGTCCTCGCTACAACTTAGATACAGGAGATATTTATTCCAAATCTCATGAAGTGTTTTGATGAGGAATAATTTGTTTTGCTAACATTTAGAGTTGTTAATAAAAAAATGTTTCTATTTGTGGACCAACATTTTTAAAGTCCAGTTCTCAGGATTAACTGACACTCTGCAGCCAATCAGAATCAAGTATCCACTCAGACTGTGGTGTGATAGTTTATATTTGACTGGCAGCACCTACAAACTCATCTGATATCATTTTCATCTTCTCTGATATTTTCTATAAATTTGTTCTGTCCACACGCACCACCTCCCCCCTTCTCTCTCTTTTGTACAATTCCCCCGTGAAAGATGGACAGTAGGAACCATCTTCCTGCTGACCCAGTTTTGAGTTGATTGGCCGATACAGAGATACACCGCCGACACATCAAGCAAATAAAAACAATATTAATAGAGAAGGAGAGAATTTAACTGAAAACAGTCGGGAGTTCATTGACATACTTGCCAATACCTCATTTTAGGCAATCTACAGATACCAGTATCAGTAGGCTATCAGAACAACTTTTTAACATTTTGCTCATTTATCATCATGGGGGCGCTGGAGCTGATTCCAGCTGTCATTGGGTTAGAGGCAGGTACACCCTGGACTGTTCGTCACTTTAGAATCACCAAATAATCTAACGAGCATGTATTTGGACTGCGGGAGGAAGCTGGAGGACCCGGAGAGAACCCACACACACACACAGGGAGAACATGGAAACTCCACACAGAGAGGCCGGCACTTTCCAACGAGGATTTGAACCAGGAATCCTTGCTGTGAGCCAACTGCGCTAGCCACTGCACCACTGTGTAGCCCCTATCATTCTATATATTGTGGTGCACCCAAAATATACTTCCCAACCTGTGCATGTGGACTTTAATGAACTAGCATGGATACATACAAGTTACGGCTTATTAGGCTGACTTACATACAGGTGTTGTTGTATTCATTTAGCTCGTGTTGTATCTGATGTTGCAGTAAAATTAGCAGGTTCTGTTACTCTTTGTGTTTTGATTTCTCCATCTTGTGTGTTGTATTGTTTAGAAATGGTTTATTCAGAGCAGCCATGATTGTCACATCAACAATAATGTGTCAGTGAATCTCCTGCTGGCTTAGATGAAGAAGAGTCACAACAGTAATACTTCCCCCGGTGAGGCTCCCTAAATAAAAGAACAAGGCGCAGACACGTCGAGAGACTACAAGTTCACTGCAACGTTTCCATGGCGCTCCCATCATCTCCTCAAAAAAAGTACTCTGATGAGGGCAAACTGGGAATTTACCCGCAGAAATAAAAGAGCAATTACATGTGAGATTCCTGTGAATAAATCATAAATCATTGTTTGTGGGAATCAGCGTGAACATGTGTGTTTGAGATAAACCGGGCAGTCCCTCAGAAACAAATCAACTGTGCTAGATCTGTGGCCTCAAAGTTTAGAGGGTTTTTTAAATGTATGAAGACACAAAAAACAGCAATCGGTTTCATCTGGGTCGAGCTGAGCAGGGCCAGTGTGTGGCTCCACAGCGCCACACTGTGGTGAAAACAAAGACACACCGTGACACTTTGTGTTTTCCATATTTTATTCTGAATACTCACGGCTTCAGCAGCGTGTTTACACCACTTTTATAAGTATGACAAAATTGCACTGGCATACACTTTGGCAGCAATTGCATCTCACACACACAGACACACGACAGCCAGCAGTTCATCACTCTTTACTTTAGCGCACGTTTAAATATACAGCGTGCAAATACTGTTTTTGGAAATATACCTGGAGTGGATCATGTGCAGTGATTTTAACGTGTGTTAATGAATAAATAATGCACATTTGAGTACCATTACATCCCATTGGTCCAAACATAAAGCAGTATGTCATATAAAATGTAGGCCAACATAAAGTCTGTATAGTGCACGAACCACGGAGTGAAGAGTCGTCCCCCAGCTGCCCCAGGTTATATTTACTGTCTGCACTCACTGGCACGAGGGACCCCCCCCCCCCCAGTCTGGCCTGATAAGGGCATCTGATGCGTGTCGGTGTCTGAGCACCCACACTGTACTTGAGCCTCATATTTATTACAGTATACCAGCATGTATTCTTGGCTCTTGGCTCTGTAAATCCTCCAGAGACTCTTAGAACAAACAAAACCCAACGCCCAATTAAAAATGATAGAATAGCACAAAATATAGATCACAGTCTGAGTTTGCTGACTGGAAAGAAACAAACATTTGTCTTTTCAAAAGGGAATGATCACTGTGATTGTCAGCTGCTATCAGACATTCTCAGTCTTGATGCAACTCAGGCACAGACCGCCTGCATCACAAGCTAAGGCACTCAATCTGGACAACACTAAGATGTAGAAATGATAAATAAGCCTTACAAAGAACAGTCTTAAGAATATGTAACAGCTTACATTTCTCTAACATTTTTGCCTTTTTAATTTAAAGGGCCAGTAACAAATTTGAAAGAGCCTTTAAGCTGGTCAACGGAGCATTTTCATGAGCTAAAACATCAGATATTTTCATCTTCCACACTTGCAACAGGCTTAAGGCAGCATGTAGCCCAAACAGGAAGCAGGCAGATTCTCACACTGCCCCTAATATGTGGGTCTTCATCAATACTTTGCCCCCAGTGCAGTGGTTCCATTAAGGATCCCCACCCAGCCATTCCCGATGTTTGGTCCTCTCAGCTTGTCTCGGAGCGCGCACTTTCACACTCGTCTCCACTTCACCGTCTCATTCTGTCAGTCACACATCGATCTTCTTCAGCTGCTCGTAAGTGAGGAAGAACTGGAGATGGAGTTAAGGAGCAAAATAAAAAAAGGAGGAGATGAACATTTTTCTGTTGAGGCTCACTGAGGAGTTCTGTGCTCTCTCTGTACTCGAGCTCAAAGCCTCCCTTGTTACTTCAGTCTGCTGTAACAAGTCAATAATCTCATTACTTTTTTCATGCCTGGTTGGAGCGCGGTGATGAGCTGCCAGCACTTCACTTCCCCCTGAAACCCTTTGGTAGTTCACACTTCTCTCCTCTTACACCCCCCCCAATAGAGGCCCCCATAGCTCCATTCTACACAGGTGAATTGGGGTTACATAAGAGAGTTAACTAGCATTACGAGATAATCTGTCCTCCACTCGAGCATGGAATCCTAGACGTCACCGAGTACATAACACAATTTACTAGTTTCCCGCCGATTTCTGCAGCTCCAGCAGGTATTGCATCACAGAGGGTTTTCTGTATGTAAACAGACTAATGGTGCTCTAATGAGATGGTTAAAGGATACGATGATGTTCCACGGTCCCAGACGGAGCCAGTTGGGGAAGAAGCCCTTGTAGAGGGCCATGAAGCCCTCGGAGCGCCACGTCTGGAAGAGAACAAACATGTTTGAGACCCTTTTTATCTGATTATCCTCTGATGCTCACTCTAAGACCGTTTTTTGACTAGGATGGGTACAAATATCATCAGGTATGATTTGGCTATCCCTATCACATTAGATCTTGTGATTCTGACCTCAATGGCTGCTTTACATTTCAAAACAAATGATAAGTTTGACTTGAAGTCCCCATCGAGGATCATACAGAGTGCTGCAGGAATGACTCCTTAAAAATGAGTTAGGCTTTTTGCACTACTTGTTGCCCTCCTTTAGAAGTTTTTTGGGGGCATTTGTGGTCCGATGCCTGAAATAAGTTCTGTTATTAATACACGCTCAAATAGATCTTTACTGGGTTACCTCGCAGCTCCCCCACTATACACTGTGTTCCTCGTGCACTATAGCTACGTGTTCATGGCTGCGGCCTGTATTGGCCTGGGCAGCTCCACAAAAAAACTAAAGCTATTTGAAAGTGTTGTTCTTTAACATAAATGAGTAAATAACCAAGTCTTGAATTTTGAAGCTAGAATAGATGCTGTGAACACGTGGCTGAATAAAACTACAGAGTTTGTCAGGGACGTTAAACATCATCAAGAGACGTTTAGATGTGGTGAAGTTTAACTCAAACAACCTTGTTTAGTTTATTTAAAGCCTAACTTCAGCTTTTAGTGACTGCATTTACACTTCAAAAAATCATAAAGGTAGTGTTTGTGAAAATCGCACAGGTATCAAACTTCTATTCACCAGAGCGGATTTTCTCCCTTATAATATTCAATCAAATAGAAAAGCCGCTCAGGCTTTCGTTGAGGGCGTTGCTAACTTTGGGGCTGTCCAACAAAAATACATAACTCCTGCATCACTGTTTTCCCTTAACGCAAACAATAATTTTGTTTTTTTTGTTGTTTTTCCATCCCTGCCTTGTCACATTTTTATAAACCATTCTCTGAATTTAAAAGCTCCCTCCAGAGCAACAGTGGACATCATACCACAGATTTTCACCAGCAGATTGCACATTTACAAAACATGAGAAGTGCTTCTTTAAAGTTAGTCTACAAACACAAACTAAACAGGAACACATGTAAGATGTGGATTTCGCTCCAGACGTGAACTGTGTCTGACCTGCAGTATACAGTCCAGTGTCCCCTGGTACAGAGATCCTCCTCTCTGGTTCATCATGCGTGTCCGGACTACGTCCACTGGGTTTGAGGCCAAAGCTCCCGCAAGACCACACACAAAACTAGACCTGAGGACCACAAGACAGATAAATATGATAAGTGATTTTGACCCATCATAAACTTGTGGTTCCAAACGTTCAATCTTTTCTGTGGTTTGTGCCGCAATGAAAACATCCTTGATTGAGACCCCTTGGTCTTATAACTACTGAAAGAGAAACTAAATAGCAGAAAATACATCAAGCTTGCAACTAATCTACAGAGACTTTATAATTTACTCAGCTCAGTTGTGATAATCAAAAATCAATATGTTCAACAAGGCCATGTCTAATTTCTGAGTTCTATTTTAAGATGTTTAAATGCTCCTCTTTGACCAGCGATTTCGACCCGGTGATGTAACCATCTCATGTGAGACGTGGACGTTTTCTCTGTGACTCTAAAAACTCACAGAAAGTGTGTGTACACGGTGTCCCCCATGCAACCAGACAGGATCAGATGCTTCTTGGTGATGTCGTAGACCGGCAGCTCAACCCCGACCACGATGGCCGCTCGCTGAGCTGTTAGGGAGACGCCCTGATGCAGAAAAAGAGGATGTTGTAGAAGTCTGAAAGGACATTCATGGGCAGAAATGAAGCACTTATCAGGCGTTTCTGTACCTTCCACAGGCCTCGGGTTCCCTCCTCCTGGTAGATGTTGATGAAGTTGCCCATCATGCTGCCCTGGATCACATTTCCCTGAGCCTGCATGCGGATCTGGGAAGACAGGTGGAGGTAAAAGTGACATTTGAAAACATGAACAACCAGAGTGGAATGCTGCAGGTTCCCCAAGCTAAGAACAACCTTCATTAAGTCGAGCTCACTCTGGAATGTGAAAGAAAAAAGATTTTTGGCAAACAGAATGTCTTCAAGAATATTTTGTCTGGAGTTGCCTTGTTTTCATTTTAAATGACTTGCTGTTTTACAGATCAGCCTCAGTTTGCTGTGTAGCTGCCAGAGAAAAGAAAAATCCCAATGTTCCTAACCTGCAGCCACATTTATTAAGCCTGTTAACCCTTAAACACAAACTGTGGACATGAAGTCAGTAAGCCCAACAGAGCCTGGAGAGGAGACACTGGACAAAACATGAGTACAGATAAGCATGCACACATCATATCTATGCTCTCATATCATTTACAGAACAGTATGTTAAGCTGTTGAGTCGTTGGCCTATAAATACACAACGAATGGGGTCCTGATAGCATCTAGATGCCCTTCATTCGACTTCACATGTTAACGACCCCACCCACAGCCTGGAGCAAGATTTATGTTTTTCAAGTGCAGTCTTCCTCGAGGCTGCATGAGAAACTAAAGTTTATGTATACAAAACTAGTGCTCTGTTTGTCACTTTTAGAGTCCTGTGTGCCAAGAAAACTGTCAAACCGGCTTTACTGCTCTGGAGAGCAACTCAAGGAAAGCTCATTTAAGCAGTAACAAACAGGTCCAAGGTAGTCTTTTTGTGTGCAATCAGCTACCTTCAGCACATCAGTGGGGTTGGCAATGGAGGAGGAGATGACACCAGAGAGAACACCACACATCACATTAGTCAGCAACGTCTCATCTGAAAGATAAGAAGAGTGGGAGGCAGACTGTTACTGTGAACAAGCAACATTTGATATGATGCACTGGGCAGTCAGCTGCAGTTTATCGTCACTCTCACACACACAATAAGCTCATGGTATGAAAGTAAGAGGACACCCTTTTAAATAGGTCACACGCACATCTGCAGCACCCTCTCTTTATGAGGAATGTTGCATGTGTCACTGACTGTGGAAATGTGCGTGTGTGAAAGAGACAGAGGGAAACTAGGACTTACCCTCTGGTCTGTCAACAACCAGCCGCTTCAAGCTCTGGTATGTGCCAATTTTTATAGTCCCATAGGAGGCCTGGCGTAGAATGGCTGGAGCTATTCTGTAAAAGTCAAGTTTATTTTCATCACAGTTTAACATCATATCTCAGGGGTCTTCACACACATGCAACTGTGGCTCATGCAAAAAAAAATCCCAAAAGACTGAGCACATGTGGGGGGAAAAATACACCTCTAAGACAAGCCAGTGTTTGCCCTAGGTTTACAGCGTTGGGGGGGTGGGGACACAAACACTTGAAGGAATCTTGGTGTTAATGCGTTACTTTTAATGACAGCTGTCCTGTTCTATCGGAAAGGTATCCTTAAATGACTTCTTTCACTGATTTCCGACTCTATCCACTATCCTATCTCTACAATAAAAGATACAAAAAGCCCAAAAAAAATCTTTAAAAAATAAAAAATGGTTTTCTTTTTTACTCTACCTTTAAGGGGGGCGGGCCCCCTAATATAATGATAGGGGAAACACTGCAAGCAAATAAGTTGAACAAATCTTTGGCTAGATATTGGGAACAAAGGGTGGGCTACAGCTATTGGGACAGTGACTTACAAAAACAGGAAGTGCACAAAAATGAGGAAGCGTTAACATTTAGAAATACAGAGTAAGTATCATTTCAGGGTTGGAAGACTATAGAGAAAGCTAAAACATATAAAGGCACATGGACTCTCCATACTGACCCTGAATACAGAGCCCGGAGCCCCTCCTCTCTGCATATCCTCCCTATAGCATGGAGCATGCCTCTGTAGCGGATCTCTCGGTATTTACTGTCCCCCACCTGGCCTTGTACTTGAAGACGTGTCTTGGCCAGGTCGATTGGGAATGTCCCTGCAACACAAAACAATGGGACACACAGAGTCTATCACTCTATCACGACAGAGAGCTTAGTTATTAGCAGATATCCACGCAGCTCGGCCTCCCCGCCTCTCCTCTCATCACTCACCGCATTCCGCCGTCATAGACGCCAGCCCGCCGAAAACAAAGGGCTTCCAGTTGACGTTAGACATGTTTTTCTCCAGCCGTGTGCAGAGTGACGGTGAAACCTCCCAGCAGAGAGTGGGGAGCTGTACTAGAAGCCTGAAACTAATAATGCTTTCAAGCTTCAGCTGTTTCAATCCCCGCCGGCGTTTGAGGAGTTCAGCCTCGTGTGGCCCCCCCTGCCTGCCCGTCTTACAAGAAGCCCCGCCCACCGCTCCATTCATTGGCTTCTGTCTTCACTCGTCCAGCCTACTGATTGTTGCTAAGCGACCGTTGAAGACTGTAAAAAGAGCCACCGCATGATGAAATAGGCGTCATTGTTGCTTGGACAGTTTGACTTGAAGTCTTTCCCGCAAAATTGACAAAGTTTCAGTTTCGAATACAGATTAGTTTTACTGTTGCAAACATTACAGATTCATTTGTTTACATTTTTTCATGAGCTGGAAGTTTTCTGAAAGACAAATGCTAAGCAGTCAGGGAGTTCTCACACAACATACAGACTAAATGTTCATGTGCTGGACATTTTATAGTCTATATAGGCTAGCCTAACAATTTCTTCATCAGTCAGCCACTGACCCCACTGAGGTTCACATTAAAGATAACTTAAAGAGAGACTCAATCTTAACTACAGACATCACAGTTGTTAATGGCTTTATATTTAACTGATTTTCAACTCTTGCAACTTTATAGGAGAATAGGATAGGCCTACTATTACAATGATTCACTTGTAAATCACAGGTAGTAATACCAAACATTACATTAATTATCTATGAAGAAAATTCTTCTGTAATTGAACCAGATCTGTAAAAAAAAAGTAGGTGAAAACTGTCTATGTTCTAGTTTTAAAAACTAAGAAATTAAAAAGTGTGTCATTTGTGTGCCTGCCCCCTGCTTCAGTCACCGTCAGTCCACAGTTGGCAGGAGTGTTAGAGTAGTGTGAGTGTGGAGCCCACTGACCCTGAATGCCATTCATCTTGAGCTGTAAATGTTCAACACGTTCATGCAGAGGAAGGTCACCACTTTAAGTGTGGCTGCTTTGAATCCACGTGCCTGTGTGTGTGTGTGTGTGTGTGTGTGTGTGTGTGTGTGTGTGTGTGTGTGTGTGTGTGTGTGTGTGTGGTGTGTGTGTGAGTGTGTGTGAGTGCGTGCGTGCGTGCGTGTTGTGCAGGCCTGTGGAGGGTCTCATGTTGTCATATTCAGTGCCAGACTGTGAGCTGAGGAGGAAGACTAGTTCACTAGGCCATGCGTGCCGGGCCCTTTTGTCAAACCTGGACTCACTGGAGTAAAGGTGAGCCTTTAAAAAAAAATGGTTGAGTCTGAAGTAAAGACAAACTGTTGACAGGCATCTCGAACAACCCGTCATACCAACACAGTTTTCAGAGTAGCCTTTAAGGTACTCACAGTAGGCTACTAAGATAGCAACGATTACAATCTTTCATAAGGTCTGCTTTAAAGGGGAAGGAAAGTCGCTATGCCTGCTTTAGTCAACAAGCTACTCTTTTTAGCTGCCTCTTTTCTCCATCATTGAAACAATGAATATATATTATCAATAAATATGTCATTGTGTCTTAAAGGCTGAATCATGGGCCAGTACATCCTCATGATCTTGATATGCCACTGTGTGCTGCTGCAGACTCATATCAATAAATACTGTTAGTTAATGGTCCTGTGTTCACATAGTCACATAGTCAATATATAGAAAGGATATAAACAGCACACTGACCTACTTTTCTTTACAAGATTTTCCATCAGAATGAACCTACAGCTATATTACCACTAGACCTGTCAAATAGAATTGAAATAGTAAAAATGACGGTGCTTCCTAGGTTTCTGTACTTATTTCAGTCACTTCCTGTTGCAATTCCCGCCAAGGACTTCAGTGAGTGGAATCGGATGATTTCAAGATTTGTGTGGAATAGCAAGAGACCCCGGATTAAATATATTACCCTACAATTGCCCAAAGATAAGGGGGGCCTTGCACTCCCATGCATTGAGGACTATTACACTGCTGCCCAGTTAAGACCGCTTGTCTGCTGGTGCAACCCAGAGTACTCAGCCAAATGGAAAGATTTAGAACTGGTACATTCTGCATTACCAGAACAGTCTGTATTGGGAGATTATCAAAACCGGGAATCCTACCTGCGTGAACTAAACCAATGGACTAAGCTGACCCTTAGTGTGTGGTTCAAGACCTGCAAAAGGTTTCACCTTGAGAACCAAATAAAAATACTTAAATGGGTGGCCCATGAATTAGATTTTTTACCATCTGGTTTAGACATGCAATTTAGACTCTGGGCGTGCAAGGGTATAACTGCTTACTGCACTATAGCCATTATTTATGACTTGAAATCTTTTAACCACCTTTCAAATGTATATAACCTTGGAAGATGTGACTTCTTCAGATACCTCCAGGTCAGGGACTATTTTAACAAAATTATTAAACAGACAGAGGAAAGTGAATCTGACTTGGTTAACATATTTATTGAGGCATATAAGGCTAGAGGTGTCAAACATCTAATATCACTGATATATAAGGGATTACAAAATTCCAAAAAAACACCGTACTGCTCAGGTCAGACAGAAGTGGGAGAGGGAATCCGGCCAGGAGACATCTGAGGACGACTGGAATGACATTTTGAACAATCAGGTCACAACAACCTGTTCAAGGGCCTGGCGGGAATTCTGCTGGAAGAACTTAATTTGTTTCTTCATAACCCCAAAGTTGAAGTTTTTGCAGCAGGGTTCTCAGGGTCAGAACAAATGTTGGAGGCAATGTGATAAATCAATGGCAGATCACTTTCACCTATTTTGGGATCGCTCACAGGTCCAGCCATTTTGGAAGGAGGTTACAGAAGTAATGAGTGTTATGTTTAGAATAAAAGTGGAATGCTCTTTTATCATACTATACCTATAGGCAAAATCCCGGACAATCTCATGTCAGATGATAAATATCTGTATAAAGTCCTTCTGGTTGCAGCTAAGAAAGCAATCACACGGAGATGGCTGCAGGCAAACCCCCCATCAAAAAATGATTGGTTAGCAATAATCAACGAAATACACTGCATGGAGAGACTGACCTTCTCATTAAGGCTAAAGTTTGACCAAGTCTGGAAGACATGGAATATGAACTGTACAGAATGTAACTCTTCTTAATTGAAAAACCCTGATTTGTGTATTTTGACTAATGTATGGCCCGTGTTACCTTCTTTCTTTTCTTTCTTTTTTTTTATTCCCTTCTTTTCTTTTGTCTTGTTTTACTCTGAAAATATCAATAAAAAGAATGTATCAAAAGAATGAACCTACAGGTTGCAGTTTGGGAGTCCATATTTGTCTCTGCAGATCTGTCTTTCTATAGATCTGTTTTTAAAGCATAACATTTATCAAATTGTGTTTTTATAGCAATTTTTCAAGATTTACGTTGAACCGACATTAATTAGAATACTCAACTAATTTATGGGTTAGAAATAACCCAGCAATATAGTTACAATTAACCACAGTTTGGGTTGAATATTTGACCCATTTGGCTCAGTCGTCCATCTTGCTGGGTTAAGTTAACCCAGCGTTTAGATGGTCCCCAATTGACCCAGCAGTGTAATTGTAAACTACCAAGTCTGGGTTGTCTTTAACACAGCTTTTTTTTAAGTGTGCTCTATACATAGAGTACAAAACAAATGAGGTTACACACAGAGCGTGGCACATTACATTAAAAATGTAATTTGAACAATGTATGAAATGTATCAACGAATAACATGTGTTTTGTAATATCTTCTATTGAAGGATTGAGGTCAAGTTCAACCATCCCCAACAGCCTATCACCACCAAGACAGTCACCAGTATACACGTAATCAATGTCTGGCAGACATAGTTCCTTTATAACCCCTTTGATTACAATTTCCCATACCCCTCCAATACCATCTATTGACATTATTGTGTGATTAAAATGTTGTTGCTTCTGGTAAACTGAATGAATATGTTTTTTTGTTTTATCTTTCTTCTTAAACTCATTAAACTATAAACTATCTTAAAGAATGATCTGCACTGATGTAGATTAAGAGCACAACAGTTTATAAAGTAAATTAATGAAACCTTGAACACACAGCAGTCACAAACCTTCACATTAATGCAGATGAAAAACTAAACATCCTTTGTTATTGTCACACACAGAAAGAGAACGTTTTTCATAAAGGTGCATACTTTTTCTTCTTAAAGTTTGAGTTTATTTTGATTATACTTTTACACTTTTATTTAAATACATCTTTAGAATAATGTTACAGCACATTATTCATGTCAAAAGTTCAAATTACGTCTTTCAACGTTGAATGTACTTCACATTTTTAAGTACACCCACGTCATTGTATGACAAATCTTTAGGACCCTTGGTAATAAATTGATAAACAATCCCAATACCAATGAATCGGATCATGTAAGCCAAACAGGACAAGCATACCACCTGTTTTAGGTGTCACTTCATTAAGGAGGATCTGAGCATAATATGGACATTAATAATGGACATGCAGCATCAGTCAATCTTCATTAGAAAGAAATTCATAACGAATTGTATAACAACAGCAGGAAAAAGACCTTACTCTTTGCTATTATCTTATCTACAAAGACCCACCATTAATCCATCATGAGCGCAAAGCAACATTTAGCAAAGTCACAGTAGCAAAAGAAAATGTGGAAATCTTCTTTTTATTTAAAATATATAACTAAAGGGAGATTAATACAATGAAAACAACAGTCAGAAAAAGATTTAATTATCAAAAAAAGGCTTGAATATCAAAAAAGTAGTTGGAAGACGAATGAACTTATCAAATCTCACTCTTTCTCCATAACTCATGGATTGATAACTATCCAGCTTCCTTATTCATGTAAACACACATGAAATTGGAAATAAGTGGAGTTGTTATAGAGTTTAAACAGCTACTGTAGTTTAATTTTACTGCCACTAGAGGTCAGAACAACACCATTTTAATACTTCTCAATGCTTATACACACAGATTAGAAACGGTCATAACCAGCAGTTTAATGTCCTCTGATGGCCACCTATCGACCTTTAGATAACATATAAATCCCCCAAAGAAGGAAGCAAATGCACAGCTAATTATGAAACACAGATATGTTACGACTTTATAAACAGATAAAGAGCAACGACACATGAGTGACTGCAGGGTTTATGGATGTCAGGTTAATCTGTCTAAGCGTTCTGCTTTGAAAAACAAGTTTTAAAAGTAGCCTATGAATATATAATTTATGACAAATCTCGATTTTTTCTTATCTGTTCTCACATTTGTCCTTTAGCTCTCATCTTCCTGCACACACTGAGTCTATTCTCCTGACTGTGAGACTTTCATCCACACTATATTTATTATGATCATATGCTAGTTGTATTGTTTGATTAATGGCTCGGCTCTGGGTCAGTAACCCCACTATTGCCATCAGTACATTATTAACGACCAAAGAGAAAGAGGAGTGTGTGTATCACTGTGCGTGTCCCTGAGTGTGTGCGCGCGTGCACGGACGAATGCTGCACGCGGCATCGACAAACGGAAATAGATGAATGGAAATATTGCAGTTTTATCTGAAACCAATAAGCAGAGGGAAGTGTGGTTCGCCTAAAAATGGCCATTTTTAATGTGGTGATTTGTCAAGGAGAGCCAGAGAGCAGAGCAGAGCGGGAAGAGGAGGGGATATATCTGTGTTTGGTGTTCAAAATGAGGGAGGAGACAACAGCTGTGTTATTGAAGAGAAGCAGTGGACACAAACTAGACTAAGATAGATGGAAACGTTATTGACATTGCAATTCAAATTCAAGGACATTTTGTTTGGCAGTAATTCACTCTAAAGAAGCATAAAAAAAATGTATATGTACCCGTCGACATGTGTTGATTCATGCACATGCATGTTCGATGAATAGATCAAAAATAATGTTTCTGAAGGCTGGAGGGGTCATGGAATAAGGTCATGATACTCTTTTCATTTATTTCTCTTATTTTGTTGTGTTTTTTTTTATGCAGAGCTTGTGCAATAGTGGCCATTTTTCCCAAAAAAATCTAAATAAATGTATATCAAACATATTCAAATGGTCAATACATAAAGTAAAAAAAAATCATTGTCCCACCCAGGTGCATGCTGGTCCTCTACCTGCCTCTTGCCTATATCATCTCAGGTGCCCACAGGATTACCCAAATACCTAACAAAAATAGGAGTCCGAGACAAATTTCTTCAAGGGGACAAATCATATCCTATCCTATATATCCTATCCTATCATGTCGCATTGTATCACATCGCATTGCATCTAATTGTATCGATTTCTGTAAACATTTGTTTGACCTTAGTGCAGAGATTTAAAGGCATAAAAACATAAATAAATAAGAATAAAATGAATGTAGTATTTGTTGAAAACAACTGTAACTATAAATACAAATATTTGCGTGACAAAATCCATCTTTCATGTGTGCACATCATGTAAAAAACACGCCCACACACACTCTGCTGCTCTGTTTGTTTTTTGTCCTCTGGTACAAACTGAATGTAATGCTTTTGTGTCAGCTAAATAGGGAGCGCTTGTTTTGCACACAATGAGTGACTTCAGGAACATTGTTCTAATGTCACTGAGCATAAACTGACACAGTTGTGCACAGTGCAGATATACGTGTGTGTGTGTGTGTGTGTGTGTGTGTGTGTGTGTGTGTGTGTGTGTGTGTGTGTGTGTGTGTGTGTGTGTGTGTGTGTGTGTGTGTGTGTGTCTGTCTGTATGACTGTAAGACATGAAAGTAAGTAAAGGGGACTGTTGGGCACAGTATAAACACAGTACAGTACGTGACAGAGAATGTATGGGCAGTTACATAACTCTGTTTGCTTTACAGAATAGCCCTATAGCAAACACATGAATGCACACATTGAAATGTATGAACTACCCTAAAGGATGAGTTTTTATTTCTAATTCACTTTCTTGTAACAGTTGATAGCTGTCACTGTAACGGCTGGTCATCTTTGACCAAAAATCAGATCAATGCTCTCCTCTTAAAGACATTCATATAAACTTTTTTCCCCCCACTTCTGTCTAGATTATTGTAATTCCCTTCATACATGACTCAGTTGATCATGTCTAGATCATGTTCAAAATGCAGCTGCATGTTCTTAACTAGAACCAGCCATTGGTCCCGTTACTCCCCTGTTCTTGCGTATCCCTCCACTGGCTTCCAGTCAAAATCAGAATCAACTACAAGATCCTGTTACCCACAAACAAACTCACCCAGTTACATATCTGACCCCCTTGTTCCATATTCCGCTCCTCCCACAATCAGATCATCTTATCTCTGTCTTCTTTCCAACCCCCGCTCTCGTTGCAAACAGAAAGTGATCACACCTTTTCCTGTGGAAGCCCAAACTCTGTGGAATCAACTATATTTTTTAGAATTGATCCGAAACATTACGCTGCAAAAAGTAAAGCAACCAGACCAGCAACTTTAATGGGACAAAAAAAAAACTGAAAAAACAAATAAGCTGCTTATAAAGAGGAAACACTCAAAAGTGAAAAGTGTAATATGAAATATGAAACTAACAAATTTGTGACGTCTGGTGTATACATTCATATCCAGCCTTATGATTACCTGGAAGTCCTCTCACAAAGTGCGCTATGCTTTATAAGCAGAGAAAAACGGGGTGCATGGTTTTTATTAAGCCGTGCCAGGCCCCCGCTGTCATAACTCCAGCCCGCCACTAGGGTTCCCGCACACCACTTTGGGAGTCACTGCTTTAATGTGTAATGATAATTTTCACAGTCTAATTAAAAATGGTGACAAGAGTTTTTTTAAATAAAAATATAACCATGTTAAGACTATTTTGACTTTCTTTGTGTTTAACATGAAATCAATTAAAAAAACATGACGACTGGTATTGATATTGGTCTTGGTATCAATATCTGAATCATATCAGCTTACAGTACGTAACGTTTGTTATCCCCAATTTATAGTATAGAGACAAAAAGTGGTTAAAACCTTTAGGATTTGAGGCGGGTTTATGACAGGGGTTCCAACAAGCTTTAGGTTTTTGTGTTTTTTGCTCATTTTATTATTTATTTCCTGGTTTATGGTATACCAAACCCCTGCCTGAATTAAAGGACTGATTGTTTGAACGTTACCTCTGAGTCTGTGTTTGCCTCCATTTACTGTTTGTCATTATGTCAGTTTACATTCATAGTGTGACGTTTATAGTAGTGAAGAGGGCTATGAAGTCATGAGCCGCCTCCTCATGCTGAAGGGTTTAAATACCCACGCATGTCCTAGATAGAGGGAACCACCATCACTTCCTGTATTTTTCCCCTCTTCTCCATCTAAGGGAAAACAACTCTGAGATGGTTGGAAATCCTTATTATAACAAGAAACTCTTGATATACTGTCAATAGATGATACAAGTGTGCCTTCATACGCTTCTGGTTACAGTTTCATTCATGTTTAGGCTATTTTTGTTTTGTCTTATTTTAACTTCTATGTCAAATGATGTGGTTTTTTTCCTTAATTCAATTTGAACTATCACCATTTTATTTATTATGTCTTTCCAATTAAAATCACAATCTCATACACACACACACACACACACACACACACACACACACACACACACACACACACACACACACACACACACACACACACACACACACACACACACTGGTGTTGTTATGGTCCTTCTCTTTGTGCTGAAGTATTTTTATCTCGTCCTCAGGCCAGCACTGAACTTAATGGGAAGCGAAGGCTTGTCCACTATGGTTAATGTGTGTGTTTCTTTAGATGTGTGTGTGTGTGTGTGTGTGTGTGTGTGTGTGTGTGTTGTGTTTGGTGTGTGTGTGTGTTTGTCCTACTTGTTTACCATGCCCTCTCTCTCTCTGCTCCTCACACCCTCCAGCTCTGAATGCATTGGACTCATCACCACGACAATGGATGTGACATGCTGTGCTCTGATTGGCCGGGGGGATGTGCTGTACTTGTCTGCTCATCCAATCAGCATGCAGACAGGTTTTGAGAGGTGAGACTCACTTACACGAAACACATACATCACAGTGACGCAAAAAATAACTGTATTTTTCCAGAACCATATTTTTAACAGTCACGTTTATTCCCATAAATCCAGCTTTGAGATTTTTTTAAATCTTTTTTTTCGACACCATATAAGGAAATCTCAGTCGACGTCACCACAAATCTCCCATAATTCACTGACACTCCTCAGGCTAATCCTCCTACTGCGGAGACACTTGTTCTTTGAAATGTTACCCTTAAACTGTGCAACACCTGCACACCTGCTGATGTTCGTGATGAATGTGTGTGTGTGTGCTTGTGTGTGTGCTAACCTTGGATAGAGCTTCCTGGTTGTCCACTAAGCATCCGGCCTCCTCAGGCTTTCTGCACCGTCAGCGGGTCTCTCTTATCGAGGTCTCCAAAGAGCTGAAAGAGGAAGGTTGTTCAGTGACAGGAGATTCTCTAAAAGTGCTTCAATCTGAGGAATTGTACAAACTAATAATGATGGAAGTCTAACTTTGCCAAGGTCTTTGACTTTGACCTTTACCTTGATCTAATAAAACCCGCTGACTGTTTTACCTTGTTTTCCCCTGAAGAAGAGTTTTTGTGGTTTCCAGGAGGAGAGTGGACCTCTCATAGTCAGCAGTATGATCTGTGGACCGGATTTTAAATATGGTATGAGACAAAAAGATCTGCTGAAATAAACATCAGAAATGATTTGAAAAGGTCATAAGAAATGGGATATCATAGAGAGATATAAATAAACACCTGTTTGTGTTTGTTTTATATGAATACGATTCTGATTGATAGATTCTTCCGTCCATTACCCACATAAGAGTTTGGACATTTTGACTTGACTCTGACTAAGAGAGGAAATCTATGGCACATTTCAGATCCTAACACAGAAACACTTTTGTCTTTGTCTTTCTTGTTTTTTTCTGAAACGAAAACACATTTCTTTCATTATTTTGACAAATCCAGATTATTTCTCCTTCATGTTTATTTGAAGTGTACCCTGAACATGATAGTTAGTTACCGTTGGTCATTTTTTCCTGTACAGATGATCCTCAGAGTGGAATGATAATTACTTTTGGCATTACAACAGCTAGGGTTTTTATAGTTGTTTGTATGCTAATTGATCATTAATGATTGGATGTAAGAGTTGTCAGGTTTAGAATTTATACTAAAGACTGTAACAAAGAGGATCATGGGGGACGTTCAGAGTCACCTCAAGTGTACAGAAGCCCCATAATTCCCGGCGACCCTTCTTTATATTCATAATAGTCTCTTACAGCCCTGTGCTGCGTTTATGTCTGTATTTAGAGCCATTAACCCAACGTATGTCCCCTCTTCTCCCACACTCCTTCACTCTGCTGCTAATAGCCTGGATTAGCTGCTGCTTTAATAGACTCATCTATCTCCTCTGTTTATTCCCTCTCCCACACATACACACCCTTTCTCCTTCATCTCTCTCTGCTCATGGGCAATTACACAAACAAATGCAGTTTATTTCCCCCTCAGTCCGACTGGAAGGCAAATGAATGGATTTATCAGGCAGTTACGTTTTCAGCTTAAGGTCAGCTGTTGTGTTTCATTATCGCTGAGAAAAGGTGAAGTCACAGTGTCACTCCTTCAATTTGCACAGTACATTAGCCATGCAGATTTATGCAAATTCCTGCCACACAGTTTGGCTTCTGATTGGCCAGAGCTTCACGCCCCTGCAAGGCTAACTGGGGGTTTAAATCCAGAGCTGCATAGCTTGACAGGATGAGAAGATGGAGGCAGGGAGGAATGGATTTTTGTCGTCTGACTTTGTTGGGGTTGGTAATCGTCAGACATACGTAAGACACCCACAAGCAGTGATTCAGACAAAAACATGTAGGGGAAGCTTTGAGTCCTCGGAAGGGCACCCCAAGGTCACCCCTAGAACTTCCTAAGTATTCCTATCTTGTTTAAAAAAAAAATATGTCTGAAATATTCATCATTGGATTAAAAGATTTTTCTAAATCTTTTGAAATAAAACCTTTATCAATGGTCATTATTTTGATTTTCAATCAAACAAATTTCTGTACCTTTTTCTAGATTTAATCGAAAACCTGGTCACTAAATTAACTGACCAGGTGGAGGATGCAGGTGTGTGTGTGTGTGTGTTTGTGTGTCTACATGCTGTTTATTGATCATCTGCCATTTTCCTAAAGCAGCATGTAAAGCGTAGAGTCAAACAGGATCACACCCGGATACACTCGTTGCTTTATAAATGATGTTTGACGTAGAGTTACTGTAAATGCAGCTCACGATTGCCGCTTCAACTCTCAACAGTCACCCACCTACCTCCCCCAGCAACCCACCCCTACGTCCCCTACTCCTCCCCCATGTGTCGCCCTCTCACTCCTCGTCTCCCTCTGTCGTGTTTTCCTTTTGCTTGATTCCCTGAGGGGAGGAAAATTCCTCTTATCAGCCCCAACCAGACACAGCTCCACAGTGTGTGTGTGTGTGTGTGTGTGTGTGTGTGTGTGTGTGTGTGTGTGTGTGTGTGTGTGTGTGTGTGTGTGTGTGTGGATAATCCCCTGCCTCTCTTTCATTGGCTCAGCACAAAACACAGTTTTTTGGTGGAGCTGATGACTTGGGGTTTATTTTAGAAGCGGCAGCGTTTTAAAGGTTTCGTCCTTTGATTACGACGAGAAACATCTTAGAGTGGCATTTTCAAAAATTTAATTATACACTCTTTACTCTTAATCAGTTTGTACTTGCATCCAATATTTTAGAGCACCAATGTGTGTGCCTTTGTGTGTGTGTTTGTGTTTGTATACATTGAGTCACTGAGCTTGTCATAGAGCGTTAGTGTCCGCTTAGAGAATCTGCTTTCCTCATACATATTTGTGATTCCCTCCATTGTGTGTGTTTCTGTGTGTGTGTTTCCTATCCTCCATGTGCACATGTTCATGAACACCCGTCACTTCATCACATAAAGTCAATATCCATTGGTTGCAGAAGCAGAGAAGGTTTTTGATTCATTCAGAGCCTCATCCATGATCACATGATGCTTGCGTGAGTGTGTGTGAGTCTGTGTGTGTGCGTGTGTGTGTGTGTGTGTGTGTGTGTGTGTGTGTGTGTGTGTGTGTGTGTGTGTGTGTGTGTGTGTGTGTTTGGGTGCAGCCAAAATTGAGTAGAATGAAAACTCTCTTCAATGTGGTTGCCATAGTAACCAGCAATTCGCCGCATCTGGCAAATTATAGGTTTGTGTTGAAGGGCGAGAGGGTGTGTGCCTACGTGTATGTATGTGTGTTTGTGTGTTTGTGTGTGTGTGTGTGTGTGTGTGTGTGTCTGTGTGTGTGTGTGTGTGTGTGTGCATGCGTGCGTGCGTGCGAGTGTGTGTGTGTGGGATTGTAGGAAAGTGTGGACTCCATTTGCATACAAAATCTGATGTTCAGGTGAAAACAAAGAGCAGAAAATGGATGATCGATTATTATTTTTGCAGCCTATTGATTTGCATTAAGACAGCTGTCAAAGTCTGGCACACACACACACACACACACACACACACCAAACACAGACACACACACACACACACACACACACACACACACACACACACTAAAACAAAGAAACACACACAACCTGGATGATGAATTCTGATTATTAGGCTGTAAAACTGTTGAGTCGTTTTTAGGGCTTTCAGATGGCAGAAAAGAGTGAGAGTGTTTCTTCAGGTGACCTTGCAATGACCTCTGATCTGCATTAAGTTATGAAGAAAGAAGAGTCCGTGTTGATCCGTTCACATAGAGAGAATGTTACAGACATACAGAGATGTTGGGAGTCACGCGAAGGTCGTCCTCACTGTGACATCAGCTGCCTTTTAGAAAGAGGAAGCCCAAGTCATGAGCAGCATGCAACAACACTGTGCCATTCATAATCATAATGTATTGGAGTGCATCTCATACATTTGATTTTGAATGAATTTTGTTTTATCTCCACAAACTGGTTTCATTGATGGAATCACCTCCATGTTTTCACATGGGCTGTCTGTCCTGTCAAAGATCAAAATCTTTTCAATGTAAATATGGAGACCTCAGGAAGAGTAGCTACTGTTGAACACAGAAGCTAATGGAGATCTTTATGAACAAACAAACAAACTTCAGATCGCAGTTTACTCAAAAGATGCACAACAGATTTGAACTCCTTAAGTTGCAACAACAACGTTGATGTGGATGTTTGTACCGTATAGAAAGATACCAAGAATTTCACATGTGCAAAACATGTACTCAAATGCCAAATACAACAAAGCCACGTATGCTGGAAATGCACTACATTATTTTGAAACATTGGATTTTCATGTTTTTTTTTTCGTGGTATACCTACAAATCTGAGACAGTACCTGCATGACATGAGCGAGACATCAGGAACTTTTACAGGTGGCAAACGGGAGATCAGCCCTGCTTCTCGGCTGCAGGCGAGTCTCTATAAATCACTCGGGTAAACGGTCTGTGTTTAAGGTTTAACACTCCCTATTAGAGAGTCATGTATGGCTGTCAGCATGCTGTTCACTGGGAACATTAAGCTATTTATAAAAACACATCTGTATTACAGTGTGAGCATGCTCCACCGCAGAGATGATGGAAACCCTGTGTGAACCAGACTTTGACATCTTTATTCTTTTTTACTGTACTTTCAATTAAGTGAGCAGGAGGAAGAGGAATTGGGAGCTGTCATGAAAGAGAGCGGGAAGAAAAGAGCAAGCCGAGGGAAGAAATGAGAAGCAAAAGGCAGATGTGAGATGGACAGCAGATAGAGGAGAGATGGAGAAGAAGAGGAAAATAGAGGAAGAAGAAGGTGAATGATAGATGGATGTGTGTTTGTGTGTGTGAGCAGAGAGAGCGAGGTGTGTGAGGGCACCATTAAAGCCTTGTACTATAAATCTCTGACAGTACGTGTGTGTGTGGAGATAACGGAGGGATGTCTCTTTCCATTCGGGCTGTGTCAGGATGATGTATGCGTCCCTTTCTTCCTCCCTGTGAAATATTAGAGGAGGGCCGTGTGTGTGTGATCTCAGCCCGCATGTGGCCGACATGTTTGGTAATTCCTCACCTCTTATCTACTCTCACATGAGGTATTGTAGGTGGGAGACTTGTGGCCGCCTGGGAAAAGAGGCGAAATTACCCAGAAACACACTCACACGAGCACAAACGACCAGAAAAACATTCAAAAATAAAAGAAAGGAGGGCAGAAACAGGCAACAGCTGACAGTGACAGCTTTCTTGATCGAGGGCTACGCACCTGACAGGTGAGATTGATCACATAATGGCGAGCACATTTCAGCGCTCCGCTCTTCATTTAGCCGACAGCGTTTTCTTTATGGCACCTTGTGTTATGGTATCATAATCATGCCAGGGTTGCAGGAGCGCCCGAGGAATAAATCTTCATAATCTCCCCCCTCACCTCACCGGAGGAAGATGCAGCCGAACTGTTGCCACCGCACGCTCGGGCCTCTCCATCTTCACCGTGAGGTTTCAGATGGCTGCTTCAACTGTCACTCAAATTGCCTCATCGTTCACCTGCATCATGGGCAGAGAGAGAGACTGAAAGACATAGGCCATATTCACACGGCATCCATGTTCCTGGGACATCGTGCGTAGGCTGGGAGGCTCAAATGTCGTGATTTTTAACAGCTATGATAGAGCTTGTGAGTCCAATAAATTGAGTATTTGATGGAAACTTTCAATTTCAATGAACTTATTTGATCAGCATCTGAAAAACAGGGACGGTAGTGAATTTGGAGATGTGGCCATGTTTCATTTTAAAACATCTAAGGTCATTTTTCAGCTAACTTTGGAACATCAATAAACCTTTATTCTGCTGTAACAACTGCTCTTCTAAAGTCTTTGAGCTTGCCCTTTTGTGCTCCATTCCCTGGTCACCTGACTCCTTGTCTTTTTTTTCTGTTCTGTTCAAACATTTCATCTCACTTTACATTCCAGTCCAAATTGTTTCAATCACTTAGTGTCTTTTTTTGTATTTGACCTTATTTCATGGTCATTCCACCATTGTTTTTTTATATTAATCCATCAGCTATTTCTGCAATCGTTTTTTTCTGTTTTGTAAATTTCATTGTTTTAAATAAAGGGACAAAAAAAGGTCAATATCTTATGAGTAAATAAAAAAGCTAGCTGTGCATTCGCCACTTCCTCTATCAACCTTAGGAAGTGGCAGGAAGCTAACATTAGCATTTGGAAGTGTTACACATTACAACAGGAAATGATGCATTAATTGCAGAATGCATTAAGTCCTTGGTAACATTATGTTAGGATGCTATAGATTACTTCCCAGCTACAGCAATGTAAGCTAGGAAGTGTTTGCTAATGTAAGCTGTTGTCTAACAGATGCCAACCGATCATCAAATATGTTGCATCACTGAATCAAGTTCCTGGTCTGGTCTATTATTATTTTCCAAACCTCCTAAAACTGCTGATATAGGTGCTGATTAAGAAAATCTGAAATCTTTGTATATCAAAAATTAATATTTGTGGATCTCTGTTAGATCGGGATACTGAAGGATCCTGTCTATACCCTTACATGGCACCTTCAGACCCTTAAACCATAATTTGGCACTTTTGAAGGGCTCACACTTTATATATGAATATGTGTGTTATCCTCTTTTATTTTCATACTGAGCTAACTTTAAATATTTTTAACTACCAAGTAAAGAATGCCTGACCCAGGTCTGTCATTTTGCTGCAAAGGGTTTTTTCTTTCAATTGTCCTTTCAAACTAATGTATCTTTTTTTTTTTAACTCTGGAAAGGTCCCTTCATAAAGTGAGCGGCTGTCTGCTGTCTCATGGAAAGATCTCCTCTATGGATGGACGGCCAACAGAAACAACCTCGGCACAAACTATAATAAGAAAAAGACTGAAAAGTAGGAAGCAGTTGGATGGAATGAAAGAAAGAGGTGAGAAAGGAAACAAATCTTTGAAATGGGGGAATGTGAGTTGACTGAGGGGGAGACTGAGATGGAGCGAGGACAGAAAATGAAGAAAAACAGAGCTGATGAGTGAGGAAATGATGAATGAGCTCAAGGAGAGACAGATGGGCTGACTCCATCACTGAGCTGTGTGGCAGAGAAAAAGGAGTGAAAGAGAAAAGAGTGCTTACCAAGTCAAGTCAAGATACTGATGATGATACACACACACACACACACACACACACACACACACACACACACACACACACACACACACACACACACACACACACACACACACACACACACACACACACACACACACACACACACACACACACACACACACACACACACACACACACACACACACACACACACACACACAGTGCCCAGAGGCAGGAGTCATCCTCTTAAACACATTTCATTAAAAGCAAAGCATGTGTAATGATATAAAGATTAGCAGTGAGACCCTTTGGCTGCTGGTACGAGAACTCAAACAAGTGAGTGATTTAATAGAACTAATGAAAACAACTGATGTGTCACTACAGCGTGTGTCACTACTCCGTGTTTGTGTGTATCAAATCAGTATAGGGGAGACCGGGGTTGGTTGTCACTCTTTTTTACTTTGTCAATATTAACCCATGTTTGTTGCCTTATCACCCTGATTTTGTGACAGCTTTTTCAAAAAGGTGGTAATGCACGTTGCTATATGTTGTTTTTTTCCCCTGTGCGACACATTACATATGTACACTAAGCAACTGGGACGAAGGCTCAAATAAAATGGTGATTTACAGTAATGAAACTTAAGTAAATTGCCATAAAAAAGGTCATTTCTCATTGCACATGCTCATTTTACAGTAATTCCGTCCAAATGCGCAAATAGCAAAACATACCTTCTTACTGTTGTTTTACTCGTTATTCCTGACGCTGTAGCTTTAAATCACTAATATGATAATGTGGGTTATATCCGCACTGTGCAGTACAGGAGCCTTGTTAGAGAGCTAAGCTGTCTGTTTCACAGCACAGACAAAAACAGACATGGTAGATCTAAGCGGCAATGTCTGTTGTCTGAAGCCAATGTGGAAGAGCAAAAAACTGCAGTTCTTCCAGTGCCTGCTGGAGACTGGCTCCAAGAGACCGGGAAAAACCTCTGCCATCAGTGTGTGAATGGGTAGGTTTGTACTGAGGTGTAGAAAGCGCTTTAAGTCGTCAGCTATAGGAACACGCAATACAAGCTCTAATCCATTCTGTTTACCAATTACACACTGTATGTTTTTTTTTCTTTTATAGCTCATCTGTTTTGATTTTAAAAGGTTTAAAAGGTCCATTTCCAAAGATAACACCTTTTTATCCCTTAATCTCAACTTTTATCTCAAAAGTTGAATGTATTTTCTTACAATTCAATCTATGTATCTCATAATTTCCAAACTTTTCTCTGATGTTTTGATATTCTCAACAGTCTGCTTTTTTATTTTGGAATTTTGTACTTAACTGTGATCTCATAATATGACGTTATATCTCATGTGCATGTTTAAAATTAAGGAGATACACATCATAAAGGCTATATTTTTAACTTTAGTCTTAGTCCTGGCTAAAAGGGGCGTCCATATGTTGCTTCTTTTTTCAGTTTTGTTTAAACTCTGTTTGTGAGCTGCTGTCATTAGTTGAATTGAATTTGTTTTGTTTTTTGACTCTGGTGTGTTCGGACCTCAAAGAACTTCTCGCCTCTTTACGTGTAAGGCTAACTAGGATCTTAACAAATGAGAGAAAATGGTGACGTTTCAAAGAGAAGCTTCTCCGTGGACGACCTTGAATTTGCAGATTTATTGACACAGTTTTGGATTTCAAACACTGACAGCCACATGGTGGAGCAGCTTGGTAATTAGGTCTTTGTTTCTCTGTTTTGATTTGTGATGGTTACATCACACAATTTAATTAGCCCCACTTGGCCATCGTACAGGAAAAGTAGAAATTTGTCCAACAGATAAATCAATACATGTGACACCTCAAATGCCCTGTTATGTACTCTGACTGTGACGTCAGCACCTGCCTTATGCTGTCTGTCTGTCTCTGATGACTTTCTCTGTTTCTTGATATCTCTTTTCTCCCTCTCCCTTTACATCTCTCTCTCTCTTCAATTTTTTTTGACTGTCTCTCTCTCTCTCTCTCTTACGCGCTCTCTCTTTTATGTCTGTCTCTCCCTGTCTTCTTCTCTCCCCACATCTTTCTCTCTTTTTTTCATCTCTCCATCTCATCTTTTTCTCTGTATGTTATACAAGAAAAACATATCCATCCGTACTCTCACACACAAGCACACACCCCCACACACTCACATACGACCATAATTGAGCAATTATCCTCTCCAGGTCCGATCTGCTCCTCTGATTGTAATTTGCATTTATTATTAGCCTCCAGCCTGCCAGAGCCTGCGAGGCATGAGGACGCTAATACACAGCCACTGATGGACCTGCGCAGATGCTTCATGAACACATGAGCACGAGGACACAAAAACGCAACAACGACAAACTTATGGAGAGGAGAGAACACACGCCCACGTCTGTGATGAAGTCATTATGACAGCCCGACGCTGCTTCGTTTTGTTAACGCTGATCCCTGTTAACGATGCTGCGCTGGGAACAGTATGTTCAGCGGCGTTCAATCACAGAAACACACGCCTGACGCACGACGTTGTGATGTCCTGAAGCTCTGTGATGTGTCTCCCTGTCCTCTGTCCCGCACTGTGACGGCCTCAGGGCTCATCATATGGAAATTTGTGAGGAGCAGAGTCTCTCAAGAGCACACACAACCCAACAGCAAACTACACACACACGCACACACACATAGATGGGCTCACACATACACACAGAGAGTGAGCAGAGGATCACTGGAGTGTGAAATGATTCTGTTATCATGTCGTCTGTGTGGAATATATTTTCCCATCCAGCCTCTCTGGCAGGTGTGCCTGATGGGCTGCGGGTGCAGCTTGTGTAGTGTGTGTGTGTGTGTGTGTGTGTGTTTTCATTTTGTGGCTCTCTCCCCGTCCGTCTGGTGTTAGGCGGGTGGAGTTGGGTCTCCATAAAAACAAGGTGACAGTGTCAGAGCAGCTTTTGCAGCTTTTGCAAGTCTCACCTTGGAGTTTGACATTCAGTCAACAGATTCAGTTAAGGGAAGAATCTTTATTTGTCTATTTATTGTAATCTGTAGTTTCAACCCGTTTTACTGAACACAGTCTTGATTTTAGCTATGTAATTCGAAAGCCTATAACGTCAACATTTTCCTCCAAAGTTACAACAGTCTGTGTAATTTCACAAGAGGGATTTTAGTATTTTCTATGTTTTTGTATTGACTGTTTTCATGGTTTGAAGTGGGCGGGGCTTAATGAGTCATGTGGCTTATAGCCTACAATTAGTGTTTCCCCTAGGTTTACAGCGTTGGGGGGGGGGGCAAGCTGGGACAAGTTACCTTGTTAATTCTGTTAATTTTTCTTATGAAACAAGGAAGAATGTATCTGGTTGACTGTACGTGAAGTGCACATATCAATGAATACAGGATCAATGGGACCTTAAATTAGTTGGAATGGTGCTGACTAAAATTGTTAAATTAAAACAAACCGCATATATAATGTAGTCATCTCTGTTTTGGAAATGACTTGACTCCACACAATAAGACTCAGATGGCTTACGTTGATGAAAGTTTATAAATAAGAAGAATACTCATGAGGAGACATGATTCAACATCACACTTCTGTACTCGTGTCTTGCTCAATCACATCTGCCCAACTTTTCAAAAGGCATCGCATATATCCTAAAAGACATTACCATTATCAGGTTGGTGTCACATTGACCCACCTAGACTAATCTGTGACATCAGTTACACTGGAGCAGACAATAAGTCTACCAAACATCCTTACAGATATCAGGAAGAACAGTTGACACTCTCGAGTACTCGCTGTACTTGGTGTTCTAATAACAGCTGAACTCTGTCAGGTCTGACTGACACTAGAGAACAGTGAATAAACATAATGACGTCTGTACATTATAATCTAAATAACTACAGAAATTCCACCACAATCTCGAAGTTGAGAGAAATGTCACAGGAAACATGAATTCTGTGCAACTGAAGTCTTAAGGTCAAATGTTGTACTGAAAAAAATACAATTAGAAAAGGCAAACTTTCGGATAAGATCAGATCCTCTCCTTTTTATATTGTTGTGAAAAACAGTCTGCATAGAAGCATGCCCACACTTACTCAAAACACACATTTGTGTCATTTTGCTCTGCTTGAGAAGGAGGACTCAGTCTGAGAACGTTCACTGCATTGCCTAATTGCTGTGTATTCCCGTATGTGACTGTGTCGAAAAAGTGGGAGGTTAAGAGAAGACATGCACATTTAACAGCCCAAACTAACCTGAGCTTCCTAAACAGTCCTTCAAACTCTGTCAGCACAAAAACACGCCTGTCAGTCAGGAGCTTATTTGTTCTCTGTGGAAAGTCTTCAGCCTGACAGTCTGACCGTCAGTTTAAATCTCCCTGAGTTTAAAAGACAGCCGTGAAACAATAAGTGCTGAGGGGAACCTATTACCCAGACACACACACACACACGCACGCACGCACACACACACACACACACACACGCACACGCACACACACACACACACACACACACACACACACACACACACACACACACACTAATGCAGATTCCAGACTGAAGGCAGCTCATTCGATGCATGCACAGCTAATGTAGCAGTAACAGCTACTTATTGGATGAAATATGGCCGACATGGAGGGTGGGCAGAGGCACTTAAGCTCTGTGCAAGAAGGGCTTTGAAGAAAAGCCATTCAAACCTTTTTTTTTTTCTGAGCTTAAGTGCTGCATTATGATACATGACCCTTTTTTGTGCATTTTTTCTTTCAAAGGACAAACAGGTCTACACTGAAGTTACAAACTGAAGGGGAAATAGGAAGCATAATACTGACAAATATCATGTTAATTTTCAAATGACACATTATTACACGTTTGAAAAAAAAAAACTTTACTATATAGCCTAATGGGATAATTAAAAGTTAAACAGCCCATGGCCATGAGAACAGAAACACATTATTATCTTTATAAAAAGAAAATATACCGAACTCTATCAATGCTTCAATAAGCTGACAAGATGACCATATCCTTAAATTCAATTAATTTAAATAAGTTTTTTTCAAGCACACAATTCCGGCAGCACTTGAAGGCATCACGGACTCAGCGTTCTTCTGTTGCTATGGTCACGACCGTAAACTTACATGGTACAGTCGTCTGGTCGCTTCTAGCTTTTGTTATCTTATTATCAAACGAGACAACCTCGTTTTAAAGCACAGTGGAGTTTTATAGGTGCTTTAACTCTAATCTGAGGTTGCAATTTCTTCATATTCCACCATGAGCAGGTGAGCAGCGGTTAGTTTACTAGGAGATAAGTAAACATGAGTTCAGGATGCTAACAGTTACAATGTATTTAGCCGCCTGTTAATCTAAGCTACACAACAAGCTAATGACGGAGTATCTATTATATCAGCAAACCAATTGAATTCATATATACTTAAAGACTGAAAAGCTCAAATAGTTAAATAGTCTAAAAAGGAATACTGTAAGAATAAGGTCACACTTTGTAAACCTGTTAAAATGTGAATGGAGCCTCACTAATAAATAGTGCTGTTATTTCCTGTGAAGGTTAGAGTGTTTGGGGAAGTCCTTCACTGGTTCACAGAAGAAGGTAAAATAAAAATCATTTTTAAATTTTATTTCTGATTTCTTTGATGTAAATGCATTATCCATGTATGCACTTTTCAACTTGATGTTTCCCCGTTGACATTTAATATATTTTTTTCCCCATCTCTACTACCTGGATGTAGTCAGCAGAAGTCACCTCTTCTCATAATGAGAAGCCCAAAAACATTGGTAAGAAGCTATTAAGACTCCAAGTCAGTATTGAAAACATCATATTCAGACAAATTATCCAATTATGTGATTTAATTTCTTATGTTGCTTGTTTAATATCAAGGAAATATTATGATTACATTCTAGACAAAGTTGGGGGGAAGGCAGGCCCTGATAAACTTTGGTAAGTAAAGTCATATCAGAGAAAATATTAATTTCTTTAATAACACAACATGGACAACAAACTTTTTGTATCCTTAATTTGACTTCTTTCATCAAGCAGGAGTCCTCCTGCTCCACCTTGTTCTGTGCAGGTGAGAATTTTGAGATAAACGTCTTCAAAACTAGAATGAAAGAAACACGGTTTGATGTAGTACTGTATTCATTTTCTCTGTTCTTAAGGTTTCTCGCCACAAAGGTCAAAAATCTGAGTTGCCAAGTGGGGACATGCTGAATGAAGACGGTATGTGGTGGTGAAAGGAAAACGAATCTCACTTATACTCTTTCACTTAGTGATATACTGCATATTCTGCAAGGGAACATCTGTTTCTTAATATGAAGACATGGAAAGAAGTCTCAGAATACGAATATGCAATGCAAATCATAAGGAATGTTACACTTGTCCTAACATGATAAGAGTCACATCCTTTCATAGATGTCAACTGCTCCATACATATACATGATTGTGCTTGTTCATTAGAATCTTTAAACAAAAAACACATTGTCTTGGGGTATTACCACACCTTACCTGTTTGGTTTCGTTAAAACGACATCGAGTCCTTTGCCAAGCCTTGTTTGGACCGTTGTTCTTTTTTTTAGGACTGGAATGCAGTTCGTTTGTAGTAAGAACATGAACCATCCTCGATCCGACCTGACTAAAAGAAGCATTCGGCTTTTAAGGATTACACCAGCTACAGTAACCAGGACCCTCTCTATTCATCATTGCTGAACATGTATTAAAGACCACAGACACACCTGACACATCTTCAGAGGTTGGTGGATGAGCAGGTCATGGTTCAGGAGGATTATCGTGGGCCTTCTCCTGAACTGTCTTGATAAGCGCCTTCGAAGACTCCAGCACATCAACATATTCATTTGGAGCCACAGTTGTGCTTCATTTTTAAACTGTAACTTTTGCCTACAGTGATGAATGAATTTGAAATGTACTTATTATAGTAGGATAAGCACCATGAGGTGTATCACCTCCTTTTCAAGGGGGTCCCAAACAGACATTTACAAAGACAAGAGTACAACAAAGACAAAACATAACACAGAACAGACAAAACAGGCAAAAAAAATACAAACAACAAAAAACAACAGCAACAACAACAAATCGAGGGACAACACAAAGACAATAAATACAACACTAAACTACAACTCCAGACTAGATACCTTAGAGGAGAGAGGCTCAGTCTATACACAGAGAAAAATAAACATTAACAGTGTTGACGTTACTGAAAACATACACAATCAGTTTGAAGACGAGAAAACAAAACATTTTTAAATAAGTGCTTTTTAAAAGCTTTTTTACCAACTTCCTCAGAAACAAAGGGAAAACTGATGACCAAAGCCAACATCAATCAGTGTAGACTGTGTAGTTGTCTGTCTATTTTGAAATTGGAAAGTGTCTTTGGAGCTTTGGGTTCAGCCAGGCAGGAGTCTTGGTTTTCTTTGGGGATTTTTTTTCTTCTTTGAATTAGTTAGACAACATTCTTCTTGTGCGTGACACATTTTGCTCAGCTTGTAATTGTCTGTGTTTAAACACATACCAAATATGAGGTAATTGTGCAACATGATTTGGACCAGTGCAAACAAACTAGGTGTGAAACACCTTGACTCGCAAAGAAAGAACAGAACTGTGAAGCTATAGAAGATATAGGCCTGGTAAACCAACTGGAATTTCAGGGTTCAAGAAAAAGCACAGCAGGCCACAGTGTTTTTCCATATCTAAAAATGGAAGACTTAAAAACAGCACAGAACACAGTCTCAACACAAACAGGTAGGTTGTTATTGACAAACACGAAAGAAAGAAAAAGAAACACGAAGGAGGGAATGAGTTTTATTTGCTGTTGACAGTAACAGTGATCATGATTATAATGGTTGACAGGAAGAAGGCGACATGATGTCCGCCCTGAAGTCAAGCATCATCAAGCTAATGAGGGGGAAGAGGGTGACGAGGATGAAGACATTAAGGTGCCAGTGGAGCTGAAAATGGAGGTAAAGTGACCCATCACTGTCAGTGTTTCCACACTACATGATCTGTTGAGAAAAGGCTTTAAAGCAACATTTTGTTTCCTATCGACCCATAAATATCCCATGCATTCTTACCTTTTGTCAATTCTGCCTTCAGCATTGTATGAGAGGTATTAAGGATGCAATAAAGGGTGGCAGCAAGCATATTTAAATATTCTGTATTAATGTGATGAATTGACATTAAAGAGTAAATGTTTGTTTCAGTTCCTCAGAGCTGTGATAAAGCGAGACTTAAAGCTGGCCTGTAAACTGTGTCAGATGAGTGAGTATCCTGCATCTGTCTCCTGTGTGTGTGTGTGTGTGTGTGTGTGTGTGTCAGTCAATAAATCAGCCAACGGTGTCTCTTCCCTCCTCAATCCAGTTCTCATCTATGAACCAGAAAACCCAGAGGCCTCCAACTTTCTCCCACTGATCAAGAAGAAGCTGCTTGAAGGTGAGAGTTCCTACATTTGTAAACAAACACCAAAAAAAAACATGAATGTGTATCATTAATTCTCCCATCAGAGCAAGAGGCTAAGCAGAGCAGCGAGGAAGACGATGATGATGATGATGATGACTCCGATGACTCTGGGAGTGACGAGGAGTTGTCTCACAGCTCCAGCGGCTCCTCGCCCTCAGATGATGACGATGATGATAGCGAAGAAAAGCAGGTGCACAGACACAAACGGTGTCCTTCTGAAAATGATACATAAATCTGTTGAACAAAATTGAGCAGTCCTATTCCGTTAATTTACATCAGCATCTTTTCCGATGGCATCGTGTTAGTTTTGAAAGACGATGCGTCACTCTCTGGACCAGCTCACTCTGCTCGGTTCAAACCAACGCTTTCCTCCGTCGGATGACAGTTCATTATTTAACAAAAACACGCGACAATAACTCAAAGACTTTAATAATAACCTTTTAAAAGACCTTTTAATAAGGCAGTTTTTTTCTTACCACTGTAACTTTTGCTGCTTTGCTAAAGTGCTCATGATGGATAGGTGGGGTCTTTGTAACATAGCAATAAGTAAGGTCTTTTACCTGCTCTTTTGTAATGTTAACAGACAAAGAGTAAGGTATTTTACCTGCTCTTTGTAAGGTGTCTTGAGATAACACTTGTTATGAGTTGACGCTATACAAAATAAATTGAATTGAATTGAATTGAATTAAGACTTTATTAGTTACAGTCTTCCGACAATGAAGACATACCGGTAAATCACCAGTAAAAGTACTGAACATGCCCGAGGCTTAAACCAGTGGTTAAACCAGTAGTCAGACCTTGACCTTGTGTGTCTCAGATCAAGGTCAGCATTGTGAGCTGTGGGGTGCTTGTGGAGCATTGGTTAGTGTGCGCGCCCCATTAATGGAGGCTATAGTCTTCCAAGCGGGCGGCCCAGGTTCAAATCCAGCCTGTGGCTTCTTTCCTGCATTTCATTCCCCACTCTCTCTCTCCCTTATTTCCAACTCTAGCCACTGTCCTATCTCTCCATTAAAGCCACAAAAAGCCCAAAATAAATCTAAAAAAAAAAAAAAAAAAAAAGCATTGTGATCTGTGGTATCTAAACCGTCATCATAGGTAGCGGGATGTTAGGATAAATTTAGTCTTTGATACTCAGACTGTCACCTTCTGCTGTTCAACTGGCCTGAAAGTGATCAAAGGACACTAAATAAACTGCTCCAAAAACACTGCTCCGACACTTCCATCACAGCTCAGTGGTGTTATTGTTGCAATACACAATAATGTATACGTCTATATATTGTATGTCGACATATACTGCAACGTTTGCTTCAAAGTATTCATTTATTTTCTTTCTGCATTGTATTGTAAAAACAAATCTTCTTTATTTTATCTGTATTAATGTTTTTATTTTGCACTCCTTTAACTCAAAATAGAAAAAAGCCCTTTGCATATCCAGTTCATAGGACAGCTGCGTAGGAGAGCAATGTGTCCATCACCTTTAAGCTCTCCCTTAACTCTACTCCTCACATGCCTATATTCTGTAAACATTTTCTGCATATAACCATACAACATCAATCTCCCGACACTATAACTCTCAACTGGAAACCTTGTTATATGTATTCTAAGTGTGTCACCGTATTGCCTTTGTTTTCTACGTATTTTTCTTATTTTCTCTTTGTTATTTCTTCTTGTTTGTCATTTATGTCACTGGTTTGTCATCTCACCAATAAAATAAATCCATCAGTCAGTGACATATCAGATTCTGATGAACGAATAATTGAAGATGAAGATCTTCTGTGAGTTGTATAGTTTGTTGAGAACAATATGATAGTGTGACCGTCAATGGAAACAAAAATCATCAGCCATTGAGGGCTGGATTCATAATCACACCAAAAATCAAAGTAAAAATTTAAAATCAGGCGGATCCCACTTGCCAAAGATCTCGAAGGGATGAATCTTTGTCCAAGTGAATGAGGTAGAGAACCACTGGACGCTTACATGGACATGAGTATACCGGTTTGGATCGGGCTTTAAATATCCTGTTTTTGTGTTGTGGATGTAAACATCTTAACCGGATGTCAGAAACTGGGATAATACCATATCCCGATTTTGAGCAGCCCAATGTTTCTACCTAAATAGAACGGCATACAATCTGTGCCACCTGACCCCGGTATGTGACAGCTTCCGACTACCTGCGCAGGCGCGGACTCAGCCAAGTCGTGACGTATCTGCAAAACAAACATGATGGCGGCAACGGGAGCGTCTTACTTCTGGAGCGACGAAGAAACTGAGTTGTGTCTTTCGTTAATAAACGCATTAAATATAATTGGAAGTTTAGATGGAAGAAAGCATCGAAATGCTGACGTGTTGAAGTCTGTGGTGGCTACAGGACGCCGGTTTCCCAACTCGTACGATGGAGCAAGTCAGGTTCCGTTACACAAAAACGAAGAAGCATTATTACGATACCAGTCACGACTGCGTATCTTCACCCTTTGCGACCTACGCGGTGAAAGGCTGACACAAGTCAGAGGTGAGGACATGTGTAATAATTGCTGTCGCTTTCTTCTCCCGGTGCTGGAAATGAGCTGGATGCACCATATCTGCAACGCGATGCTGGCATTTAATAATGCTCAGGGGTGTACATGAGGGGGGGGGGGGGGGGGGGGTACACCGGGAGGTAACAGCGATTTAAAATACATCTAGTTCATGTTTGTGTATCAGGGAATTCGCATGAAGCTGTGTAGGCCGGTGCATTAGCGTCTTCTTTTAAACGAACATATTGTAATGTGCTTGAACGCACCACAAAACAAAGTGACAACCTTTACAGCCAATAGGAGCGCGTCCACGGTGCTGTTTTCATCTCGCGATTTCAGGTAGGCTGTACTGAGAGGGCTCATTGACATCAGTGGCTGTGCGACGTTTTTATGATCTAAATACTCTGCGCGATCCTTCCACACTTCTTTCGCGGGACCCGCTGGTTCAGAGGCTGGGCTGCTGTGAGTGTTTGTTACTGAGTGGAGGACACAGGCTGCTGTGAGGGGGAAACAAAAAGTTGGCTGACTCGTCATCACGCCCCCCTCTGGTTCCGCCAGCATCAGCGGAGTCAGATGTGTGCACACACAAGTCAAGTAAGTCATGTTTTTATTTGACCAGATTATGATTCAGAGATGTATAGAATAGTGAAACTTGTTTGACATTGTAGATCTGTTGTTTGTTGCATAAGGACATCTGCATCCTCTCTGTAATAACACTGAGTTTTCTATGTCAGACCATTAAAGACCATTATAGAGTGGTAAAAGTAAATCACTAAGATGTAAAATAAACCGACTGTGACTGGTGTCTAGTTTATGCTTGAGGTCAATAGGATGTGAAATAAGTCAACTACTACTGTCAAGTGATTTATAGATTTAAATCCCTCTTTTGTGTCAGAGTGAGAGGTGTTTTAAAGGGAGGGGGGTTCGGCCTCAGGAGGTGTGTCTGTGTGTTTTTAACAAAAACATGTGTTTTAGAAAGGGTGGCCAGCCCACATGATCTCACAAAACACTGAAAAACATAACAAACAAGAGCAGTGAAGAAAAGAAGATACACTGTACATGTCAAACACAGACGGACCAAATCTTAACATGAATCACTTTCAACACAATCGAACATAAAGTGTAACTCCTGCGACATTCGAAGGCATTAACTACAAATTAAGGGATCGGAAACTACTTATGTGTGAACAAGTACTTCAGTCTGTCTTCACCTGACATAGATAACTGAGGACTGTCTTCAGACATTTAACAGAAAAGCTGACACCTCAGATAATGATAGAATGGACAGTAGAACAAAACCTCATCGTTGTCTATCTCACCCAGATCTCACAGTGAAAACTTTCTATCCTCCTCTAGAATGAAATGAAAGCAACCTGTTTCCACTGCCAAAGGAAGGGTCCCACACCTCAGCTGAGCAGAGACAGACCTCTGAGATCTGGTGAGTCTAAGGTCACATAGGCCTCTGGGTTATATGTTGTTTTGATCAGATTATGGGTTTCTTATTTTGGTTTAGACAAACATCTTCAGACCATTTGTGTTGACAACTTTCAAATAGCACTGTTTGAATTTGACTGACTTTACATATGAATTTATTTCTAAGTTAACGTGTAACGTCAAATTAGTAATTACACTTCACAAATTAAAAAAGGTGTATTTTTTATTTTACTGTGCTAGTGTGGATGCTGATGAGGTGGGCCTCCAACAGAGGGAGAGGAGGATGAGCTCCTTCTGACCAGCCACAAATGTCCGATCCTCCACAGACTTCAGGATCTCCATCACAGCTCTCTACAGCCAGATTGATCAAAAGAGAAAAGGAGGAGAGGACCCTCTCTCCCCTCTGTGCCCAGAAAGATTCAACCTACAACATCCCAGCAGAGACAGAGGAGTGGAGGGCTCTCTGATCTTCCAGAAACAACAAAAGAACTCTCTCAGGCTCACCATATAGTCCAACTCACAGCCTAATATATGTCGGACTTTTCATTGTAACTACCATCATGTATAGGTGTTCATCAACAAAACAACAATTGCTGTAAATCAATTGAGGTACAACCAAAGTAACGTATGTAAGCCTGTTTTATGATGTGTTATCGTACTGTTTTAAATAAATTAAGCAACGATTCGAGTTCTTATTCCTCAAAAATGTGTTTCCACGGCCCCCATTCTCGCAAACCAACCCGGGGACGGTTCCCCGAGTGAAATGTGTCCATTTCCACCACTAAGCCCACAATAAGACACAGTGGTCTCATTGTTCTCAGATTTCTTAATTGCCACCGTTTTTGTTGTAAAGAATAAACATCATAGGCGCTTGCTCAAATAAGATGCAGTAATCAGACTAGTGTTTATCATGTACACAGGGATATGAATGACCGGGTTTCTCTGTGTTCATGTAAACACCATATCCTGGATATGATCATAACGGTGATGAGGCTCATAACCAAGTCCATGTAGACACTCTGATTAGTCAGTCCAGAGAATCAATCTGCGGACTTGATGTAACAAATTGATTCGTCAGGGAGTAAAGCAGACATTCTCTGGTTTAAACATTTCTACTGTGAGGATTTGCTGCTTTTATCAAACTGTTAAGACTACATTTTTCTGAATTTTAACAAACAAACTATCCTGCTTGGTATGTTAACCCTATAGCAACTTTACAATCGCGAGCTGGCCAAACCCTGAAGCTTTATTTACTCTGTGATCATAATTACAAAGTGTGTCACTACTGAAAAATACTTAAAACTAGATATGAGACCGTCAACGTGTTGGGAAAATGTTTACTGAAGTAAAAAAAAAAGACAACTGAGAAATCACCAGTTTTTTCTTCTGGTTCATTCATAGACTGTATTCAATGTGGACGTCGTCTCATTGTCATCACCCATTCTTAAAGAGCTTTTCTGAAGCCAAGTGATGGCGCTCGCCATGTTGGAAATACTATCTCCACCAGCTCATTTTCAATCAGTCTAGAAACAGACCTGGAGCTGAGGCCAGCCTTAATCCTCCTGTCAATCAAATCAACCACACCCCTAATTGTGTATAACTCTTATACTTAATTTAAGACAAATGGATGTGTTGTGAAAATATTCCCCCCTTACGCTGTGAGCCAATAAAGAAGTGTGCTATAGAGCACACTTTCAGGCTCTGAATAAGTGTTTATTTTTCTGTAAATATTTACATTTTAATATGGGACTGAATGAGGATTCTTTGGCTTTTGAAGCCAGTCTCTAGTGGACACTCTGGGAACTGCAGTTTTTTTTTTCGCACTTCAAAATTAGCTTCCTTTTTTTATTGACAGAGGCTAATGCTTGGGTTCGATGCAATTTTTGCAACAAATAACGCCTCCTTCATCTGGTTATAAGTAAAATGCAGGTTTAAGGCTCCAGCACTGTATTATATACAGTATATGCTTCAAATAGGTTGGTCACTATTGATCTTTCTACATTATTATGAAATGGATAAATCTGAGAGTAATACAATTCAAGGTTTTAAATCCAGGAAGAATTGGTGTGGGCTGTTGAAAAGATTTGTCTTGATGAGGATGGACCTTTTGTGCCAAAAAATATGCATGTTGTTTGTCCTGTGATAATATACCCACTGTATTGTCACCTTCAAGGTTACACTAAAACACACATCTTATCCATCCCTTAGAAAAGCCATCAGCTGTCATATTTTGAGTTATTATCACACGGCAGAGCTCATCTTTATGTGTCGTATCTACGCATGACTTGCTAGAAGAGAAACTCTAAGCTCCATTTGATAAAAGCGGTATAATTTGCAGTGACTGAATGAACATAATGGCTGCTCGCTGCTCGTTCAGTGGACCAGGACACAGACACAGACAGGAGGAAGACGGAGAGGACACAAAGTCAACGCCCGCCAGGCTGGACTCACTCTGATGTCCTAGTGTTATTGTCCATGTCAAGGTTATAAAAAGGGTGCACCTGGGGAAGGTGAATTTAACAGTCTGTACCTGCATGGATGAATGGGTTATTTCTATTGTGTTGAAAGAAAAGTCATGAAAAATGTCATGAAAGCATCTTCAGCCACAGGTTTAACTTCAGAATACATCTGTTACTGAAGCTAATTAAACCAGCTGATTTTCTTCCCAAGGTCAACTTCTATGTTACCAAATCAGAACACATTTCACATTCAAGTCTCCATCCTCCATCCTGTGACACCCACACACACCTGGAGAGACACACACACACACACAGCAGGGTGGGTGTACGTCACTGGTGTTTTTCCTTCTTACGATTTAGGCTTCTTGAGGCTGTCAGGAAAGCTTCATTAGTCGTCACAGGGAGGCAAGGCTGTGACTCATGCCTGCGTGCACAGAGACCAATGGGCAGCGCGAGCCTCACGTATAAATAACGAATAAAAAATATTCTTCAGGGAGAAGAAAGGGTCACTCGCGCGCGGTTGGATGGGATTTTATTAGCGCGCTCTGTTGGTATTCCTCCTCTGTCTCTTCCTCTGGACTAATTGTGCTGCTTGTCGCGCCTTTGGGGGCCAACTGGAACATCAGTTATAGTTTGGACTCGACAACCTGTGAGCCGGTAAGATGCCTCCTCTGCCTTCCTAAATTATAGGCTTGAGATTCTCCAGAAATAGACAGCCCATTGTTGTACGCGCGTCCTAATTATAGAGCCTCACCTTGGATTTATTTTGGATAAAAGTGTATCATAACAATTAGAAGAAGAAATCTGTTAAGAATCTTGGAGAAAAAGCAGCCCCACAATGAGTGACAGAAGGAATCCATTAGTTGTTCAGTCTGTCTCTCATATCAGGATGACATTGACTGATGATGAGGAGGATATTCTCGTTCAAAGAGCAACTTAATTGAAATGTCGATTGCTGAGTCAATAGATGAATGGCGAATGTGGACATTAGAGTTGCAGTTTGGCCAAAAATGTCTAAAGAGATCACATTTGTTAAAAATCTGCTGTGATTTAAAAAAAACAACCTTTCAGTCGTCTACTTAATTTCCTTAACATTTAAACAGGTGAATTGATTTTTCTTACTCTCCCATATCTAAAGCCTCAGAAATGTAATCAAAAATGTTTTTTACCGTCTGAGTTACTGATATTTAACCGTCTCACCCAAACGTGCTATCATCTATTTTCTGTAAGTCTGTGCTACTGATAAAACAAAATCCCCTCACATTAATGTCACAATATTTTATTGCAAACCGACTCAAAGTAATAACAAAGGTTATCTCTAAAATGAATGGACCCACAGAGGCATTACGTTATCACCAAACCTATTCATCCTCGTGTGCGTAATGCTGGTGCGTCGTGCGCAATTCTCTCCAAATTGCGCGTCTTGTTTCATCGTGCACCCAGCTTTCCTCCTCCGGGGATACATCTCTGCTGGTGGCGCATGGTGGAGGTGATATCCTTTTCTGCTTAAATCCTGGCTCACGTTTGAGCTGACTGCAGTTATTGAGATATGCATATTGGCTGTCGCTGTGGATTTGATTGTCTGACCTGGTCTCTTCTAACTGTGCACCGTTTTGTTTGCAGTTGAATTATTTCCCAGCTGGAGATCAGACACCAGGAGAGGAGTGATGGCCACGTCTGAACCGAGAGCCAGCGGCGGGGACCAGGACCCCAACTCTGCTAATTTAAGACCTCCGACCACAAGTATGTCCTCACACTCCTCCTCCTCCTCTCCCTGTTAATACCCCCGTGCTCCAGTATCGAGCCCCCCCCCTGAGGGCAGATTCTCCGGAGCGCGCAGGCTGTGACATTGAATCGGTGCCTTGCTCAGAGACACTCATGCAGCTCGATCTGTCGTCAAAGCCAGGGATAAAACCTTTTTCCCCCCCTCTCACACCTCTCTGTCTGCCTCTGTCTGCCCCCTCTGCCTCTCTCTCCCTCCTTCTCCGTCTGATAAAAGCTGGTCTCGCCCGGGCCATTTGCTGTGTGGGCTTCGTCGTTAATCATTCCGGTTAAAAACAGAGCCATCACAGCTGCCTGTCGCTGCCTGCGAGTCAGCGGAGCGCGCCGAGCAGCCGACCTGGCCCAGATATATAATGTGCAATTAAAGCATCTTATTAAGTATTGTTATTTAATAAATTATGGAATGGCTTTTAGTATATTGTGATAATAAATACGCATTTTTAAAAACGAATCCCTGATTTTTTCTTCTTCTTATAACTCTTCAGGGTTTGGGTTGAACCGTTACTTTTTTTGAGTGATTTCGTCCCAAATAAATGCTCGAAAAAACTGAGCATTAAAATGAATGATCCTCCCCCCCCCCCCCCCCATCATAATTAATCTTATCTCTTTCCCCAGCACGCGTTTAGGCCCTCGATGCTGTAGTGTCTTTAGATCAGCTGATGTTATAAAAATATTTGCTGCCATTTTTTCTTCTTCAAAGAGTCCAAATGTATTTAAACTAACCTGTGGGTTAATTAATCATCTCGAGCCTTTGTCACATTCACAAAATGGAGCCCATTCTTGCGCACTTGAGCAGCCATCTGCAGCGCAACACGGGAAATAATTAAGGGTTTTCATTTCAGCCATTGTCAAAGGCAATATAGTTCCCGAGGAGGGATGTACAATTCATTTTTCTAATACATTTTCATATATTGAATATTTTTTTGAGACTTTGATTTGTGGCCCTTGGGTATCGATCGAAAAAAAAAAACTGTACAGAAACCTGAATTATTTCAGCTGTGACTTTGTACCGGGAGCAGCCCATTAAAAAGAAGTTGTTGTTGTGTCTGACTTGCTGGTATACTGCTACTGGATGTTGCCATTATCTCTTCGCCACGCTCCATCTCACGCCTCGCGGCTTGTGTACTGTGTGTGTGTGTGTGTGCGTGCGCGCGCCTGTCTCCGTGTGTTTGCCTTGGCCTCAGTCCCTCGAGCTCTTTTTCTCGCAGTGAAATTGCTTCAGCAAATTTAAATACTTGTTTCTGATTTGAAAGTTCTCCATCAGGTGTAAAGCTACACTCGCCTTGACTCTGCTCCATCTGTGTGTGTGTGTGTGTGTGTGTGTGTGTGTGTGTGTGTGTGTGTGTGTGTGTGTGTGTGTGTGTGTGTGTGTGTGCGTGCGTGCGCGTGCATGTTATGAGACGCCCTGTTCTATAAGTTTCTGCATCTAGACTTCCAGACATTAGCAGCTCGCTGCAGTCACATACTGTGTTTCACTCAATTAATTCCTGCCCTCCTCCGTGAGCTCATTTCACGGGCGTTAACTCCACTCCGCCCCTTGGCTGGGTGTGTGCCGTGCGGCCCTCTGTCAGCGCCTATTGATTGAACTTAAATCGGAAATGTTATCAGACTCATCCCCTCATGATCAGTGGGTACTGTGGTAAATAAAAAATGTGGATGACATGCCGACAGAAAAAGAAAAAGCCTATAATGAAAAACAGATTGTGAATAGAAATATCCCAAAAGACAACCTGAGGGGTTCACACACCTGGCCAAGAGCCGCCCGTCTCTCGCATCCTCTGTGCTCTCTGTGCTCCACCATGCAGCTTTTTCTCCATCACCGTCCATCCTCGTTGCTCCGCGGCCTGCACACACACAAACTCAAAACGTTCATTCTGTTTTAGCAAACGATTACGCGTGGATGCACGGATGCACACGGAAACTGGGGATGAAGATCTGTGGTAAGTTTTCGGTGCACATAAAACGTTCATATTGTTTAAACATGCAATATATGTATCCACAAAGACAAAACATTTAGGGAAGCATATGTCAATGTATGGTATACATGTCCCCATAATATTCAATTTTTATTTAAATTTGTGCCTCAATTCCTTTGGCATTTTGTCATTTAAAATAAAAAAAGCCACTGTGGAGGCCTGGAATGGCCCACAATGAAGGCTGCTAGAGCAGGACAAACACACAGACTGTCACTGTGTGTTTCCATCTTCTAAAGGTCAGTGGACATTAGCCTGTAGGTCTGATGATGAGAGCCCCGTCTCACCGCCCCCGACCGCCCCTCAGCCTCCCCTGTCTCCTCCATTTCAGCACGACAAGAGAAAAAGTCCTGCAGACAGGCCTAGAAATATAGGCTAGGTTAAGAGGCACATAGTGTGCCTTTAAATATCCGGTAAATAAAGTGTTTTTTTCACAATTCATTAATAATAATATAACCTATTTTTTTTTAATTCAAGGGCTTATTTTTTATTTGTATGACAGTAGGCCTGTGTGTTTCACTGAAGAAAAAAATCGGATATGATGTTGAAGGGAAGTTGTGTTTATAATTTTGTGGAATGAGTTTCTTTATTGCCTCAAAAACAACAACAAGAAAAAAAACATGGGGTAGCATAATATGTGTTTCTTGCAGCTTTGCAAAGATGGGCGACTCAAAAAGGCCTGTTTGTTGAGGCAGAAATCAATTCAGATCCGAAGATCGAACACGTTTGCAATTTTCATTTCTGAAAATGAGGAATTGACTGATAGATTTGATTGGTCTTGATGACATTTTAATGGACTGGAATGGAAGGTGGATGGAAATATTCCTACACAGAGGCCGTGGCAGTTATA
The DNA here is from genome assembly GCF_963930695.1 of Labrus bergylta. Classification (NCBI taxonomy): domain Eukaryota; kingdom Metazoa; phylum Chordata; class Actinopteri; order Labriformes; family Labridae; genus Labrus; species Labrus bergylta. The sequence goes on from NC_089198.1 coordinate 14,174,174, forward strand.
GGGTCTCGCAGAGCCTATTGATTTTAAATGTGTAATTCAGGATTTAATGATCAGAGAATTGAGAGATTTTTCACTGAAAAATAATGAGGGTTAATGTTTAATGGGCTTGCAGATAACAATGATGTGTGACTTCCACGTGTTTCGCGCACAATTAGAGCCGAACATTAGCCCATCACACAGACACATTATCGTCCAGAAATAGAGGTCTAAAACACTCGGGCCCTGCGGGCTCAGACTGCTGTGGGGTCTCTCTGCTTCCTTCATTAACCCCTCTTTACACGGTGTGGATTTATCGGCTGTGGAAGGGTCACCACCGCGGGGTTTCCTGCCCACCGACACGGCCAGTCTGTGAAGTTCATGGGTGCTTCCTGACTGGGGTGTGGTCGCGACGTCACAGTGCGGGGCGTGCCCCTTATTTCTCTCTGTGCTCACATAAAAAGTCCTTCTAGGTTTGGCCTCCAACATAAAAGCATTACTGATGACAGAATCCAGGCCATTAAGAGCAGACATCACAGATATTTTTTGAGGAGCTGCCTCTTATTTTTTATTTTTTTTTACATTCTTTATTTCCTCTTATTTTTTTTTTTTCAGTTTTTAAATAAATTTTGGTTTCACAAGTGCGTCCTTCTTCGTGTTTGTGATGGAGGTGTTTGGTGATAACTCGTGCTCCTCACCGTGTAACACCCTAGGGTTCCTGCAGAAGAACAACAGCCTGGATGAGAAGGGGAGGCTCGCGGGGCAGAAGAACCTGCTCTCGTGCGACAACAGTGACAGAGACGCGCGCTTCCGCCTCACCGAGACCGACTTCTCCAACCTGTTCGCTAGAGGTGAGAGCTTCAAACAAGCTCATGTTCATTTACGTTCTCTGCTGCATAGACATGTTGTTCATGAGCCTATTTCAATTTAAAATGACATCACCTGTTTGAGGCCTCCTCCTTTATCCAGAAAACATATCTGTTACCTTAGTTATCATTTCACTCGATGATGAATGCTTTATTATTGTTTGTCTTCTGAAACACAATTTCAACTCTTGAAAGGACCAGCACTTAATGATGAAGACTGTGGCCTAGTGGTAGTTTGGTCAATTCAGTGGCTTTGAATTAGTTTTGAGCCGTAACATTGAAAAACACGTTATCTAAGTTCTCGCACTACAGTAAGTGTTTGGCTACTTGGAATCTTCTTTACAGTTGTGATAGAGTTTCTTTGCTTTAGCTCTGTTGATATCCTTAATTAAATACTTTTGCGTAAAGCAAGTTCAAGGGGAAAACTTGTAATATCTTTATTGTTCACTTCGAACATAATAAAACTGAAAAAAATTCCTTAACTGTAAATAATATCACTCCTGAAAGCTGAACCTTCAGTAACCAGAGATCCCCATACTATTTAATAACCTTGTCTTTATTTATCAACTGGAAATATAAAAGTTTTAACCATTATCAAATGATTAGAATTTGCACACAAACATTTTTTTGTCTGCAAACTATATTTTTACAAAAATATGTTATTTGAGGTACTTGCCTTTCTTCTGATAAAACGCCGTAAAATGAAAGGTTTAGATTAATAAAACACATTGAGTAATAATCAGTTAGGCTACTAGATATCACATAGGTCACTGGCTAAATATAGAAAATTACATTTGTTATAAGAAAATAATAAGAGAGGCCATTGTTCACAAATTTCTGAAGTCCAGTCGGTCTACTGCTTGTGATTAAAATGCTCTGGTAGATAGGCAGAGGCCTCAAATCCAGGCTTTATATTCAGGCTATGTTTCCGGTCACCTTACCCCTTAGACCTGCTGCCAGCCAAAAATGGAGAGGAGCCCACCATACAATTTCTGCTGGAGATTGTTGAAATCCTCACCAACTATGTGAAGAAGACCTTTGACCGCTCCACTAAGGTGCTGGACTTCCACCATCCCCACCAGCTTCTGGAGGGTATGGAGGGCTTCAACCTGGAGCTGTCCGACCAGCCAGAGTCCCTGGAGCAAATCCTGGTAGACTGTAGGGACACGCTCAAGTACGGGGTACGGACAGGTAGGTACCTTCAAGGCAAAGCTGAGGGAATTTGATTAGAAAAGCTAGGGCCTTTTGAATTATTCATATTGTGGGGTGTTATTTTTAAATATAATGGTTTACAGGATAGTTAACCTTAAAGTCTTTGAGTTCAAAACATGCTTTTTAAATCTGCAAACCGACATATAATCATAAACATTATTATACAAAGACGTACATTCACCTTGAGCATGAAAATGACTTAACACTCATTCTATGATATTTCAATCTCCCAAGGTGTCAAACAAAGATTCCTATGAACATGTCTCATTTGATCACAATCATGCAAGTCATGCACATTGTAATCCAGAGACAATCTTGTTTATTTTACTAGAAAATCATTACCCTAGATCTACTTTATTTACATCTCCAAAGGTTATTCCAATAATATATTTTTAATACAGATGTAACACTGTTATGTAGATTTATACTAATAGGAGGGGAATTCAGCACAAACCAATGAAGAAGAAGCTGTTTCCAGTTAGTGTACAGCCCATTACAATGACTGCTTTATTTATTGTCCCCTTGGTAATTCTCTTGACATCCCCCCTTTTTCTCTCCCCATCCACTTATTAAAGCAAGTGTAGCCTGAGGAGATCCTAACACGGCTGTTTCAAGCTGTTAAAAACGACAGTGCTCAAACTGCCCCTTGGGTTTTATAAATCACAGAGGGTCCGCTGTGTCTACAACTCAACTCCACTTTTTCTCCCGAGATGTTAGAATAGTTTTTTTTCTTGTGCTTCTTAAAAACATTTCCGTGCCTGAATGTCGTGGAGTTGAACTGAAGGAGCTGTCCTTGGTGCTGAAACCTTTCTTTCCTATTCTTTTCCTTTAATATTCACAAAACATTTAGTGTATATTTTTTTATTTGAAGATTTTTATTAGAAATGACCTGTAATAGCTTCTATATGGTTTTGTGTTTCAGACATTTATAATGGGAGCTGTACATCACCACTACCACACCGTGCTTATACCCATGACTGCATTTAGGCTCGGGGCGTGTTGACGGTGCTGGTGTGTGCAGGCACCTTAGAGTCTAACTGGCTGTCATAGAGCCTTGTTACCAGTGTAATTATGGTACACTCTGCAATGTCAGATCCCCCAGGTTTCATGGCTGACCAGGGGAATACATACGTGAAATATGGACAATTTACTGTTATTTAACAACTGCTTCTTTATGTTCATTTTATTTTTCTCATTACTATGTAGATGGTCAACTTTAGCCTGCAAGACATTTAAGTCCTTATATACCTTAATTCATGTTCCTATGGACTCTTTACAAGGCAGACTTGTTTTATTGTTATTAAATGTTTTTAATGTGAGCATGTAAACCCACATCCGCCTTTAAAGCCTGCAATGTTGATCCTATAGAGTAGACAGCCCTTTAAAACAAACAAATACATCAGAGGCTTCAGAAAAGAACTCTTTCGTAACATGGATAGAAAAAACAACAACAAGACACAAGCTCGAGGACAATAAATCACAGTACAACTGAAAGCTCAAAATCAGACATGATGACTTAGCCCTCCTCAAAACTGTTTCCGTTTAAAATCAGCACATCAAGATTTACTGTAGTGCTGCATGTAAAGTGTTCCTCATACTGATCCAATGAACAGAAACAACTTTTTTTTAAGTAGGGGTTTTCAAAAGCTTATCAGCGGCTGCCTTTCTTGTGTCTTCTCTATAAAAAACATGATGCCCTCACTCTCTGGTAATAGGTAGGACATTAAGATATTTCCTGTTTATATTTTCGTGCTCAGGTCACCCACGTTTCTTCAACCAGCTGTCTACTGGTCTGGACATCATTGGACTCGCCGGAGAGTGGCTCACCTCCACTGCTAACACCAACATGTAAGTCATAAGATAAAAACCAGTACATGCCCCTTATTTGTGCTCATGTACAATATGTCTGATAACTATTATGTATACCAGGGAAACACTTCTACATGTCATGACAGGCCAGCTGAGATTTCCTATTTGTAGGCCACTGGAAATATCCTCCAGTCATTTTCATATGAACTCACAGGGGTCTCTCTATCGGTATATAAAGTGTTTATTTTGTCCTGTAGAGACGCTGTATTGACTGACGGCAGGCTGCCACTGTACCGTGCTCTATATGGAAGCAGCCCAGCCTCGGGGGTGGTTAGATTGCATATTGATCTCGGGTCACAGTTACATGGTGGCCCCGTCTGATAGAGGGCATGAACACACACACACACACACACACACATACACACAAAGTCTCACACACACGTCCTGTAAATAAAGCTGTAACTCTGTGTTATGATTACTGGGAGAACGTGAGACAATATCAGAATACACACACACACACACACTTAAACACACAAAGCTGAGGGTAAACCAGTTAACCATTCACTCACAGTGGAGGGACAGATAAATAACTCATTTTCAAGTTCAAGTTGACTTTCCTCATTTGAGTTAACAAGAAAAGGTCAAAATAATAAAATGTTATGTGCAGATTTAGAGCAATCTCAAAAGTATAAAAAAGGTTTTTAAGAGTTAATCAGGGGAGGAAATGTTCAGCACTGTAAAGCTCTGATCATTTTTCCATTATTGAATTATTAAAATATTGAAACCTGCTCATGAAACTTTCCCTAAATGTCTTTAAATGTCTTCTTTTTATCTCTTCTAAAAATGTGAAGACTCGATGTGAGATTACACGTCGCTTATCTGAAGGGCTGGAACCAATGATTACTGTCCGTCTCATTTGATCAGCGGATTACTCTCTCATTGAATTGATGAATCATTTGGTCTTTAACACTTAAAAATTGTTAGATATGCTCACCAAGCTTTCCTCAGAGGAAAGGAGGCATCTCTTAATGTCTTATTTTGCGTGTCCAAAAATGAACAATCCTTAGGATCCTTATAGCGGCTAACCAGTGAAAAATGTCGAGCAGTCTTGTGTCGGGTTTCCTTTATCGTATGAAGGGATCCCTTTTTTCCCAAAGTGTTTCCAACAAGGGAAACTGCTCATCACCCTTTCCAAAAATCATATGAGACATCTTCAAATGCGTATTTTTCTATCAAGAAAGACTCTTAAAATACTCAATTAGTAAAGAAAAGCAAAAATTCTTCACAATCAAGAAGCTTGGAATAGAGGATGTTTCATATTTCTGCTTGAAAAAACAACAATAACTCAACCCTGACTGAACTGTTTGTAACAGTTTGGCTTTTGTGCATAAAAAAAGAAATTAAATGACAACAGGAAACGTAAACTGTGGGGAGCACCGGTAGCCCTACGTTTATGTCACGTGCTGCATGTACAGAGGCTATAGTCCTCGTCAGACCGGCCCTGGGTTTCGTATCTGACCTTGATCCTTTGCTGCATGTCATCCCCTACTATCACCTACCATCACATCCTGTTCCTCTTCAGCTGTCCTATCTAATAAAGGTAAAAAGGCCCAAAAAATAACTTAAAAAAAAAAGAAAGGATACCCAGGATGTGACAATTATTAAGCTACAGACTGAAGGCGAGATAACAGAATCTGATCAATCAGAATCAGAGGCTTAAACGTAGGGATACAACAAATGGGCTAGAGTTTGCTTTGCAAAGACAGTAAGACCGGTTTACCTCAAGAGGAACAAACACGATTAAGTACTGTGGAAAGGGCAAATGCACTTTCCTCCTATACGCAAATAAAGCATTCAGTATTCTCTAACTATTCTTTCTTAGAGTCCTACCGCAAAAAAAAAGATCAATGCCAGGATAATAAACCAAGAGCTGAAGAAAAATCGAGACACTTAATATATCCCATTTCTCAAAACATTAGCTGTGCAAACCACCCCCTCCTCTTTGGAAAAACTTTCCCATCTCATCTCCTGGTTGGCAGAATGCCCGAAGAGACAGGGCCATTGAATTCACACACTTTCATAATGACACGCGCTCTCACACACACACACACACACACACACACACACACACACACACACACACACACACACACACACACACACACACACACCAGCTCTGGCTGTCCCAGATACAGCAGCCAGTGTTTCCAGTCCATTGACTGCTGGCTCATTGTGAGCTGGTCTTAGCAGATAGGCCAGCTGGGCCCCACACTGACACACAATGTCCCCCGGCTGCACAGAAAACACTGTCACAGAGAGGAAACTGGCTCTGCAGCTCCCTGCGGAGTCTCGTTCTGGCTCCATTGTCCCCGTGGACCCAGACTGACTCAGTGCTCCTTTGAGAGGCTGAGAGGAGAGTGTGTTCAGGGGTCAGAGGCTTAATCTCAAACAGACACACACACACACATGCACACACACACACAATCAAATGCAGAATCACACACATCGAGTGCCCTTGATGATGATAATAAGGGCATTTAGGGGCCGTCCCTAGAGACGGGCAGGTGACTGAGGGGTAATTTTCACCCTGAAAAGACCAATGATTGGCTCTGATTGTGATAATGATCACCATTATTGTCATTACAGCGTGAAATGACTCACAGGATGAAGGAGAATTTTAAAAAGGCACATTGGTTTCGTCCCTTTTCTGATGTGACCGACAAGTCATTGAAGATGAAATGGAAGGGAAACATCCAGGATATTTGTTTCCTTCCTTTGAGCCTCATTTTAATAAATCACAGAACAAAATATGTCTAAATGTAAGCCAGGGAGATGTTTCAAAATGAGACATTTAGTCTTCTTTGTGGCTTTACCCTGGGATGAACATAGTCGAAGCCCAGCGGTCACAATCTGATCGGCTGTGCTGATGAGAAGCTAATGTTGCGTTCAAATCCATCCTGTGGCTGAGCTCCCACCATGAACAATTACACAAGAAAAATGTCCTTTTCTTCCCTATCTCTTCATCCGTCCGCTTTAGGTCAATGTCTTTCTATTCTTCACTGGAGAAAATGCACGAAGCAAGTTGTTAATATGGGATATGATGGTACTTTTGTAATTGTTAAATATATGGACAATATCTGCAATATGATTCTCTGAGGGAATCTATAATGAAATATCTCTATACTGTATATGGACCACATTAGACCTTAACCAGATCCCTAATCAGGACACCAAACAGTAAGTCTGCGATATAATAGCCTTTAAATTAACCCACTAAAGGCCTTGTATTGTCCTTGTGCTTTTATATATATATATATAAAGTGTGTCTGTGGGGAATTGTTGGGAAAGGATTACATCTAGAATAACCAGTATTATCCTGCTCCTAACCTGGCATTTCTGCAGTTGCAAAACATTATGGTGTGAGCCCAATAAGCTTTGTCTGCATATCTGATAAATCAGTTAACATGCTTTCTCTGTGCATACACATCTCTATCTTACCCTGGATCTATTCAGATAAGGAGCTGCTGAAACTCAGATTGTGTACAGTTGTTTGTTTCAGATTAAGAGAAAGCAATACTATCAATATGTATTTGTTTACCCTTCTTAACACCATTCCTGCCATACATCACAGTTGCTCTAAATTCTTGAAATGTCAATTTTGCAAGATTTGTGTTTTTTTTTAAATAGATGAATCTTTCACTCTTTTTAAGAATATGTGACGGGTGGAACCTCCAGGTGTCGTCCTTTTGCCTCTGTGAAAGATGCATAAACTTGTTAACTTCTTGTCTTTTCCTTTTAGTCCAGTGCTTTACCTCGGCTTTCAATCTCGTTTTTAATCCTATTCTCTGCAGCCTCTTTTTTTGCCTTGCTGTCTGGTTTGATTTTCTCTATAGCTTTCTTGCTTTGCTTTTACATCGCCCCCTCCTCTTCCTTTGTTGTCCTCTGTCATTGTTATCTTCAGTGCTTTGTTTTCTCTACAGCCCCCCACTCCGCATCTCTAGCCGAACTACTAGTCCTTCGATCCTCTTCGGACCCAAAGAGGAATCAAAAAAAGAGAGGAGATACTGTTAATGTTGTTTCAGATGGTACTGGTGTTGGTGCTGCTGGTGGGAGTGGAGGAGCGTTGTGTAACTGGCCTCATTATGAGCGGGACAAACGGGGATCAGTCCTGAGGGTGTGAGTGGGAGGCCTCGATGGAAGAGTTGAGCTTTCTGCGACACATTTGATAACTTTAGCTTAGGAGTCCAGTTTGTATTTTTATACCATTGATGAACTCGTTTTTTTTATTGTTTAAAACACGAGAGGAGAAATAATTAGGTCTGTCATTGATTCTAAATATTTGACTTAGAAGATTAATCAATTTTGAAAAAAACAACAAAGCCAGTATAGTTGGCTAAGAAAACAAGCTATTAATTCCATCAACTTGATCCCAGTTCTCATTGGAGCAGAACCGAGTACACCATCGGCTGTAGACTTACTGTTCTTTTTCTGTTCTAGATATTCTCTTTTAACCTCTTGTTTGCTGTCAGCAAGCTTCTTAGGAGGCAGGTGTCACTTTTAATAAGACCACAGGGATATGTGGAAGATGGATTCTATCTTTTTCTAAGTTGCAAATGGCATGTTTCTCCTGCTTCTCATGTCTTTCACAAATAATATTTTTTTCCTTATAATCTCATCACGTTTCTTCCTTTTTATGATGTAAATTAAATTAACAATTGTAGTGTTTTCCTCAATTTCCGATTTTTTTTTTAGGTCAACAGAAGCCGTTATCTCTTTAAAACACACTATCTCTCTCTCTCTCTCTCTCTCTCGCTCTCTCTCTCTCTCTCACACACACACACACAAACTCTGTCTCTCTCTCTCTCTTTCTCACACACACACACACACGCACGCACACACACACACACACACACACACACACACACACACGTATATCCTCTCAGCCTTCAAATCAGTCCCATTCAGGCCTGCTGCAGAGATTGGCAGGATTGACAGATAGCTATCAGAGCTTTGTGCGCTTTAATTAAACTTCTGAGTGATTTTTAGGAAGCATTTGAATATGAATGTTTGCTGCCTATCAGACACTTTTTAATTAGCTCAGTCAGCACAAGCTGCAGTTTGTGCTCTGTGGATGGAATTATAGAACAGCTAATGAAAAAACCAATGAGTGTGTATGTGTGCTGTGCTGCTTTCTAATCTGCATTTATGTGTGATGCATAAAAATATTCTTTCATTCTTCTTTCTAATGGCTCTGCCGTCACAGTAATTTTGATGGACAAGCTTTATTGATGAATGTTGTGATGTGATTGACAGGTTCACCTACGAGATCGCTCCAGTGTTTGTGTTGATGGAGCAGCTGACTCTGAGGAAAATGAGAGAGATGATTGGCTGGCCCGACGGAGAGGGAGACGGTATCTTTTCACCAGGTTAGCCCACCAATGACAAAAGCCATTAACAAATGAAGGGTGGGAATCACCAGAGGCCTAATGACCCCATCATGAAACTATTAACCTACTGTCGGCTGCACTGCCCTGCTTGTGACCCAGAATCATTTTGAGGAGAAGCATCCAATAGAGATTTCACAAAGGGGACAATACATTCATACTGTTATCATATTTTATTATGTCGTATCGTATCGCATAATATTTTAATGTAGTGAATCAAATTGCATTGAAGTCTATCGTCTCACATTGTGTTGTATTATATTATACCATTGAAGTGTATGACACTGCATTGTGGTGTGTCATATGGTATTGAATAGTAGCTTATCATACTTTGAAAAATATATTAGGATTCTATCTTGTGTTCTTTTTATTATTTTTTTCCAACGCTAAGACATATTGAAGTAGTTATTTCATGTTGGTCAAAATGTTGCTTTTCCAGTTAACATTTAATGGGAATTATCACCACATGTAAGGTTTCGGGCTGTGGTCCTTTGTCAGACATGAATCATGTCTGGTGATAATTCCCATTCAGTGTTAATTGGAGCAGCTTTTGCTGTGTGGACTCCTCTGAGCACTCAGTACTCAACTATTCGGATGTGCCTGCTGTTTGATATTTCTGTCAAAATGTTGCTTTTCTTTTGTAGACATCAGTCTGGGTGTTATAGCTGCTGTCCATGGTGCTGATGTTTGTGTCTCTGCTCAACAGGGGGTGCTATCTCTAACATGTACAGTGTGATGATTGCACGCTACAAGTACTTCCCTGAGGTCAAGACCAAGGGCATGTCTGCTGCTCCTCGCCTTGTCCTCTTTACATCTGAACATGTACGTAAACACACACACACACAATGAACACACACACATACAGACACAGAACAGTCTAGTGTTCTAAAAATGCAGGCAACACACCTTACTGGATGTAGATTGAGGTCATTGAATAGGAACAATAATAATTCAGCGAATGATTCTTTTAGTTTTTAACATATCTGCTATTGTCCATAAAGAATTGCAATTTAGAAAATTATCCCAAGATTTGTTTCCTTTGTTTCAATCTGAGATTAATCATATTCCTGATTTTGTCCCTACAGAGCCACTACTCCATAAAGAAGGCTGGAGCTGCGCTGGGCTTTGGCTCAGAGAATGTGATCCTCCTGAGCACAGATGAGAGGTAGAAAACTAAACATTGAAATTCAAAGCTACATCTGAAAGCAAACAAGCCAGCTTTCACAACTTTCAGACACAAGATATAAACTGCTTTACAAAAGCCATATAAGAGATCAGTAAGATAAAATATAGTGAGAATAAAGTCTGGGAAAATATGTGCAAAGGAAACAGACTTTGGACTGACAAGTTAAAATCAAAAAAATTAAATAATACACTTTAAAAAACAACACATGCTGCTTGAATTCTTGCAAACAGATGGGCTTTAGCTCTTTTTAAAATAATTAAAAAAATGAATTACCTCAGGTTAATTCAGAGATTTTCCGAAGCTTAGGGGCTACCGACTGGAGAGCAAGAACTCCTCAAGTTTTAAGAGTTGACTCAGGTGCACTGCGAAAACCCTGAAATCCTGGATTTAAGCCAGTTTAGGGAGACTAAAATAGGTGTTATATGTGAGTATTTGTGCAACTGTGAGGAGCCTAACAGCAGCTTTTTAGACTAATGACTTCATCAGACAGGAAAGAAGAAAATTAAGGTAGTAAAAAAGCAATAAGGTATACAGTTAATGAGCTAAATTTTGTGTGTTAACTATGTCTTGAAAATCAGGAGACTAATTCATCTTGTCTGATAGTATGATTGTTTATGTTCTTATAGAGGGAGAGTCATTCCTGCAGATCTGGAGGCCAAGATCATTGATGCCAAACAGAAGGTGAGTGTCATTTTTCTTTTGTCCTTATTGTCTTTGTTTCTGTATTTACTTTCACTATTTAATCCTCATGTGTTTCCCTCTGATTGTGATGTGTATTTGTTTTTCTTCAGGGTTACGTTCCACTGTTTGTGAACGCCACAGCTGGTTCTACAGTGTATGGTGCGTTTGACCCCATCAATGAGATCGCTGACATCTGTGAGAAATACAACCTGTGGCTCCATGTTGATGTGAGTACCTGACATAGGATCAGTTGTTGAAGTGGTATTTTAATAGTGGGATCGTAGCTTTAATACTGTGTCAATGTCTCCTCAGGGAGCGTGGGGTGGTGGACTGCTGATGTCCAGGAAGCATCGCCACAAGCTCAATGGAGTGGAGAGGTGAGTGAATGGGAACAGAAAGGTTGTTTCTGATAGTTTGTGAAGAACGTCTCAAGTGAAACTACTTCAGTGAAATAAGACAGTTTTAAAAGCTTTTCATACCATAACAAAAAAACGTTTTCCACCAAGTACAGCATTACACAGATACCAACTATGAGACAGGGTCACCTCACCTAAAAATAATTTATTGCAGTAAAAGGAATTAGCCTTTCTTTGCATAGTCTTGTAATTCTAGCCAAAATAAGCTGTGTTGTCAGGGACAGTGTTGTCAGTAGTTTTCAGGTTTTCTTATTCCATTCATTCTGCTTTCATCAGCAACCAAAATATCAGAAACCATCAGTGTCATGTCAGGACTGTAGTTCATGCTGTGCTCGACTTCACGTTATGTCCACCACATTGCAAAGTACAGTTAGTATGACATTAAAAATGATTAACAACTTTTTTTTTTACATCATTGCAATGTGATAATAATAATATTGTGTTACAAATATGTTATCAAGTGAAAGTCAGTGATTTGGAAATCCTTAAATTAACACACATTTTACATTTCTGCAGGGCGAACTCTGTTACGTGGAACCCTCACAAGATGATGGGCGTCCCACTTCAGTGCTCTGCCATCCTGGTCAGAGAGAAGGTACAGGAAACACACTACACACACACACACACACACACACACACACACACACACACACACACACACACACACACACACACACACACACACACACACACACAGCCTTTGCAGATAAGATTGCCTTTAATTCTCTACTGTCTGAATCGTTATGATAATAGGACCGTCTCTTTTGATGAGACAGGTTTGCATGCAGTATGTGTCCATATTAATGTTGCTTTTCATAGCACTAGTAATATGTGAAAGCTGTACATAGTGCTTGCACACCATGGGGCAGAAGAAGGGGTTCGAAGGTTAACACTGTGTGTCCTTTGTTTCGGTAGGGAATCCTGGCAGGCTGTAACTCCATGTGTGCAGGTTACCTCTTCCAACCAGACAAACAGTACGATGTCACATACGACACAGGGGACAAAGCGATCCAATGTGGCAGACACGTCGACATCTTTAAGTTCTGGCTCATGTGGAAGGCTAAGGTGAGATGGCCTGGTGGTTGTGATGACTTTAACTAACATACAAAAATGTCTTTAAACCAATTAGATATATCATAATGTTTAAATAGCAGACACTGTAGCATCAGTGTCATGTTTTTATTTTCTAACTGTTGCTGACTAAGAAATGTTCCTCTCAGGGCACCATCGGGTTTGAACAGCACATTGACAAGTGTTTGGACCTGTCCCAGTACCTCTACAACAAGATCAAGAACAGGGAGGGATATCAGATGGTGTTCGATGGAGTGGTGAGCTTCTCTAGACTATCAATGTTATTTTCAGTCACTCAAGAAAATGTTATATACTTGAAGTTCTATAATGACACAACCCGATTTGGCAAGGATAATCCCCAAAAAAATCTTTGTCAATTTTGCAAATTGCAATTATCCATATATGACCTATGGTTTATTGTGGGTTTTTGTCTGTCTGCAGCCTCAGCACACCAATGTTTGTTTCTGGTATATCCCGCCCGGCCTGAGAGGAATGCCTGAGGGTGATGAACGGCGAGAAAAACTCCACAGGGTAAGAAACCTGTCAATGTCTTTCCAATACTTGTGACAGATACAGATACAGGAGGTTAATAAGAATAACTCATTTATAAAGCACATTTCAAAATGAACATTTCTAGAGACCTACGCTTGAATCAAAGAGAGCAAAGCAATGGAAACATCTAAAAAAAATAATTAGATTTGTAATTATTGGGGGGGGGCATTTTCTAATGTGAAGAGATGTGGAATGGATAAGTCAAGATAATTTGATAATACGCAAATGTGTTAACAACCTACCAAGGATCACTCCAAGAGGCATTCCCTATTTCCTAAAATACAGGATTGGAATCCTAAAGGAGATCAGCAACAAGCAAAAATTAGGGCAATCAATGTTTTTGGTGCGAGCAGTCCTTGCTGGGACTTGGGCTGCACACAAATATCCATTCCAGTCTTTGCATTTCTGGAACAGCCCTAAGATGTTTTTCTTCATAAAATATCAATATCAATTCTCCCCTCACACTTTGGCGTACCTCAAGGTTCAAGTCTTGGCCCACTTCTGTTCTCTCTATATATGCTGCCATTGGATCCCTCTTTTTAGTTTATTTTATTCTAAATTGGATGATGATTTCCAAAATAAACATAATTCACTGTTAAATGAGCATTAAGACCATATACTTAAAGGGAACATGCATACTAAAATCAACAAAGAATCAAAGTAATTTTTGCACCTGTTTTCATACAAGACGACTTCTTTTTGCAACCATTGGAGTCTCCCCCTGCTGGCCATTAGAAAGATGCAGGGTTTCAGCATAGGCTTCACTGTTTCATTTTGTGAAATACATGCTAGAGAAAGGGATGTAGAGCCCTAATTAGAAGCTCTTTTCCCCAACAGGTAGCGCCAAAGATCAAGGCCATGATGATGGAGTCCGGGACCACCATGGTGGGCTACCAGCCTCAGGGTACTAAAGTCAACTTCTTCCGTATGGTCATCTCCAACCCTGCTGCCACTCAGTCTGACATCGACTTCCTTATTGATGAGATTGAAAGGCTGGGTCAAGACCTGTAGAGGTCTCCACCAGCGCCACTCTAGTGGCCAGAAGGTGAAACTATGAGCTACATCTGATGTATTTTTAACAAGGTGAAACACTCACAGTGCTGCAGACAGAGTAACGACAGGACGTAGGTTCTTTACATCCCGTCTATCTTTACCTGAAGCATCCTGACTGTTTTTCCAACGGAAGAGAGAGAAACAGAGAGAGAGAGACACTGTGAGTTCAGTACTCGCTCGTCCTGCATAGTTCCTCCTATAGACCAAGTATATATAAAAATAAGTATCTGAATGCTCCAGGTACAACAAACACACTCTGATGTATGTGTGTGTTGTAATGTGTGTGTGATCTAGTTTCTCGTCCAATGTAGTTTGTCTGTTAATGTGTGTGTGTGTGTGTGCCTGAGTGTGTGTGTGTGTGTGTGTGTGTGTGTGTGTGTGTGTGTGTGTGTGTGTGTGTGTGTGTGTGTGTGTGTGTGCTTGTGTGGGTTTTTGAACAAACACTAATAGGGAGAAAAGCACAGATTCATAGTATAAAAAAATCATTATAAAACTATTCTTTGATATACTGGTATGGATTGGATATAACTCCTTAGCTAGCGAAAGAATTGTGTCTGAGGGAGACTGAAATCATTCCTGAGTGAAGACAAAGATTCAAGAATCAGCCTAATACGATACTATTTAAATTGTATCCTTTAAAGAAGAAAATTCTAATATATATATATGATCAGATGTTCATTAACATTCCTAGTTTTAAAAACTACCTGGTGTGAAGATTTTAGGTCCTGTCTCGATGATAGGATGTGGAGAGAGATTTTATTGAGGGGAAAAAAAGAACATGTTCTAACAAACCTGATGAGACCCGCAGTAGGATAATCCATAGTGACCCCAGTTATTGGATGTAAATATGACCCTATGTGCTCATCAATACAGCTGTGGCACTTATGACCATCTTCTGCAGCCATGTCCTAAATTGACAAATTTCTGTCTGTAAATCCGAAGTGAGATCAAGAAAATATTTGGGTTTGATATCCTTCTGGGGCTGGACTTCTGTTGTGACTGTAGCTACAGCTACATTCTTAGAGTTACCTGGTACGCTGCACGCCTCACAGTGTTACAGAAATGGTTCGACAAAGAGCCCTGTGATGTCACAGTGTGATATGAACAACGTATGTCCATCTCGCCATTGCAGAGATTATCACATTGGAGGTTTTTCATGAGGTTCTCATTAGCAATACTCCTGAAAGAAGAATGGTTTAGTGTAACGTGTTTGGGGATATCAAATATAACTGAATAATATATGAAAGATTTTATTTTGCGATATTTGCTAGATGTGATTACTGCTATTGCTAGCTGGTTGTTTTTGTTTGTTTGTTTTCATGTGTTTGGCTCTGTTCCTGTTTGTGGTTTTCAATGTTTCTTGAACTAATTTGTGGGTCCTTGTAACACATTATTATGATTGAAATATACATTTAAAAGATAAAATACAACTATTCTGCTCTATCATATATTTGCTTCACAAAATTGAATGACTGGTGCTTTCAGCTGTATATTATATTTAATCTCAGTGCACATAAGCCGTGTACATGTCCCATAAACTGTGTGTGCGTGTGTGCGCGCGCGTGTGTGTGTGTGTGTGTGTGTGCGCATGTGGCACACTGAGTGTATCTGTTGTGTATTCTAGGCTAACAGTGTGATGAAATAAGCTTATTATGACCTAATGTGCACACCATAGGTAGCAAATGTATCAAGCTGAGAGGTGCAAGATAACCTGTCAGAAAAGTCTGCAATATTTCCTCGTAGAAGATTTAGATTAAGATTAAAAATGTCAGCAGCTTTCCCGAGTCTGTGACGACTTTGAACGTGTAAAACGCTGGCTCGTTGTCTATTTCATGCAATCATGTGATACCCATGTGTGTCTATAAACATTGTTAAGATATTTGATTATATAAGATATTTATTGAATTTCCACTGTTTGCAGATTCAGGTATTTTATTGTAAATGTATCTCTATGTGTATTACACAGTAATACATTTGTAAATTTAATTAAAGGACGTTTATTTATAGTGATTTTGTCAGCCAAAGAAAGAGAACAATCCATCGTCCTTCATATAGAACTTCATATAGATTATAGGTGTTTGTAAAATGTGACCTATTGACCCTCGACTGCAATGCAAATTTCTATCGTGTTTTCTTTCTGTGATTGTGAGTCTTTCTGACTGAATGTTTAGAGACGGCTGACTGACTGGCCTTCTGATGAGATTAAGAATGAAGTCTGTGTAATCCTCTGGCAGCCGTGCCGGTTCCTTTATTTTAAAGAAGAGCACAAGGATGTGAGAATGTACTCTCTTCTCGAGACTGTGAAGAAAGGGTTGTTGTATCTGTTTAAATCCTGATGCATTTACTGTAATATAATATATTAACTGTTCTACATATTACCTGTATTCTCAATGTTATGGGAGCTCGATGGAATATCTTGTATCCAGAGTTCCTGTTTGTGTCTTTGCACAATGTTCACCTTTCTTTCTTCCATTGTAAATGGATGTGTACCATGGCAGTAGAATATAAGACTTATATTAACAAAGTATTTATGGTATCTTGGGACCATATGTGAATGGCACAGTTGTATAAATCATATTTAAGGTAACCTGTGTACTGTACGTGGCCAATGACTCCTGTATGTGAACAATCTCGGTTTTTGATGAAGCCAGCTGTAAGGGAACGATTTTCAGTCGGCACTTTAACAGAATCAACTGGAGAAAAAAAATCTTTAAATAAAGTTTATTAAAGGGAGAAATTGAGTCTGATTTATTGAATTACCATGAAAATCTCCTCCTCTCTCACACACACACACACACACACTGCTGTTTCTCCCTGTGGCTTCACTAAAGATCAGTATTGATATTAAAAGTATAAAATCTGATGCAGCCTAAATAAGTTCTCAACACTGATCAGATACCATCAACTTTTAGCCCTCCAAAGTATTGACACGTTTCTTCTTTCAGTCATGTCTACCACTAGCAGCTACTTTTTAAAGAAGAGTGCACTGCTGGCTTACAGTTTAAGGTTGGTCAAATAGCAAAATTTCAGCCACTATTGTTTTCCCATTATTCATTTATAACAGCTGACATGTTTTTTTAATTTTTTTATTTTGTAGTTAATCTTGTAAAAGCTGGTTAGGCACAACGTAAGTATTTTCATTTTAAACATCAGAATTGTCCTGATTCTCATCATGAGTCAACACATTAAAAGATGCAACTAACATTAGCGTAGCTTATTTCCATTCATCTTGTTTTAAGGATAGGATTCCTTCTGAGGAATGGGCTGGGCTAAACATCATTGTTAACATACTCACTCTGTATGTCACCATATTTGTGTTGTATTTGTAGTTTAGCCAACGGAGCATCATAACAATAGCATGCACATTTTTCAGAGTCTGTAATCAGAAGAATTGGTAGGCCTATTGGAAACTCCATAGGCTCCACAAACGTGTTGTACAAAAATGAAGAAATGTTATTTATGGCTATAATCCCACTCTGCCACAGCATAGTGCCTCTATCAGTACACACACACACACACACACACACACACACACACACACACACACAGAGGGATATACATTATTGCCTCTCTGCCTAATCATCCCTGAGAAGGCTTTGTTTGGCCTCCAGCTGTGTGTTGGATTGGCTGTTCTCCAGAGTAAACCTCTCCATTCTGCCCTTAAATCTCTCCTCTCCCTTCTTATCTCGTCTTCTCTTCCCTCCTCACCCCCTCTTGTTCACTTCTTTATTTTGTTTTCTTCATATTTTTCATTATTTGACCCGTCTCTGAATCCTCCCCCAAGTCTCCTGTCTTTTTGCTTTTACTCACCCTGGGGTATGATATCTGGTTCAGCCACCATTTCATTGAAAAACTAATACATCAGTTACAGTGTTTCATAACCTTTACACGGAGGCCATAACAAATATCAAAGAGAAGGGTGGTTAGAGGAGTGAAGCTTCACCTCTACAGAAAACTCATCTATGAGGATGTGATGTGCTTCGTACGCCCCCTGGTGGTTAATGTCCGTCCGAAAGTATATATCCTGTGAAAACTATGGATATGTTTTAAGTGCTAAATAAAGTTTTATAAATTTACACACACAAACATCATACTAATATTCATGATAACAAATACTAAACGAAAACCTGATGTATGATAGGTCTAAATGGGCGGCTGTGGCTCAGTAGGTAGAGTCGTCGCCTCTCAACCGTGAAGGTCGAGGGTTCGATGTGTCCTTGGGCAAGACACTTAACCCCGCATTGCTTCTGCTGCTTTGATGGCAGTGTATGAATGGATTAGTGTTGTACTTACTCTCTGATGTACATTGCTTTGGATAAAAGCGTCTACTAAGTGAACTGTATTTTTTTAAATGAAGCCAGCGGGTCAGATTTCATGAAACTAGAATAGACTTAAATTGAAGAATAGAAAATACCTTTTCATTGACCTTTTTTTTCCTGCACAACATATACATATTAAAACAGACAGCATAGAGTTACATTAAACAAGCAATGATGTTTATTAGGAAATAAAATAAACAGCATGTTCTTGTAAGAGAGGTTAAACCGGTTAAACCTGAAGACTATCTCCTTGGCATAGTAAATGAAAGTGAAGTGTTCATGAGAAACAAAGCTCCAGCCTTGCTTTACAGGGAGGATGAACCATGAAGCACTGCCAATAACAATGTGCTTCCTGTCTTGGACTCTTTTGTTTACGACAACATTTCCACAATTGATGTTAATTGTCGTCTAAAAGTGATCCAAGAGGTCTAAAGCATTTTAGTATGTGAAACAGATCAGAGATGAGCAAAAAGCTTCATCAAAGAGTTGTGTCTGTCGTCTTTAAGGAATGACTCACTGTGAATAACCAGCATGTTTCTTTATGCAGAGGGCAGCTGGATTTTGTATTCATAGCTTTGCACTGTGGGCCATGAGGTCAGGAATAAAAAGGCCACATTAAACACTTCAGTTGAAAACAACAATAACATAGTGGCTCCAGGGCTAAAATATGACCTCTCTCTTCAGAGTGGTTCAACATACGAGTCCCAGATATCATATCATGAAAGCCTGTTCAAACTTGACTCTTGACCCCCTTAAGATTTTAAAATACATAAAGCTTTGGTTTAAACATGTGCATTGTTTTCAAGAAGTTTTTCTTCAATGAAACGTAAAAAGTACAACATGAAACATGTCATGATATCACATTATAGGTGTTAATTACACAAGATTATTGTCCGATAGATCATTTTTACGAGTTAGATTTGTCTTCCTACAGTGATTATGTTTGTTTGTCTGAGAATAAGAAAAAGTGGATGATACTGAGACACATTTTTATTTTTAAAAATTTTGCAAAAAACATTTCATTGAAGAATATATTTTCTAAAACAATGCACGTTTAAACCAAAGTTTTATATGTTAGCGGCGTCTGTAGGGACTTGGGTTGGGAACCGGAGGGTCGTCGGTTCAAGTCCCAATGTGGACCAAATTACGGAAACTTGTTCTGGTAGCTGGAGAGATGACAGGGCACTTTCAGAGTACTGCTGATGTGCCTATGAGCAAGGCCACGAACCCCCAACTTCTCTGGTGCGCTCCCTGCATAGCAGTGTGTAGCAGCCCTGCTCTGACATCTCTCCACAGGTGCTGTTTGTGCATATGTGAATCAGGGGCCATGTGTGTGAGAAGCATGTCCCTCAACAACAGAGTGTAAACCAGAATTTCCTTCAGGGGTCAATAAAGTATTTTAAACATATATTTTAATATATATACACACACAGTATACAGTATATATATATATATATATATATATATATATATATATATATATATATGTACGAGAAAATTTCTGAGTTCCTTTTCTTCTACTTTTGCAACTGTGATTGTTTGAAGGTACAACAGAAAGTGGCGCCACTGAGAAATGTTACAGTGCACCTAATTAAGGTCTTTGTAAAGGAGCGTGTCTTTGTCAGTAAGTGTTAAATGAGTGCAGATGTTTTTAACAGAATATGTGCAAACTTCATTAAAGCTCTGGCTCACAATTAAATCATGACATGTTAAAGGTAGCAACTGAAAGTGGCCTGAGTAAAGGGAAGTGCAGTGGTAGGCAGGTCTGTCCGTTTTTCTTTGTCAGAAGTTTATTATTTACAATCTATTTATTTATTTGTTTTTTTATTTGTCAATTTTATTTCATTCAAAGAAACAATAAAGTTAAGAAAAAACAAACATGAAATCTCAAATTTTGAATGAAAATGAGCAGAAAGAAGACTAATCTTATAATATCTGCCCCTCTTTCACAAAAAAATAATTAAAACAAATCAGAACACTTAATTCAAAAACAATTAAAATGAAATGAAATTGGCTGCAGGCAAACACAGCCACTGGCAGCCTCCCTGTAAGTCCTCCTTACCAATTCATTATGCACAAAGCATATCACAATACAGCATCACGAAACAAAACAGTCTCTCACTGACATATTTCCACATATTTATTCAACAAACTGGCTTTTATTTTTATTTTAAACATCATAATATCATATCATAATATCACGTATTCTGTCTAAGGTTTAGAATACGTTTATAAATTTGTAGTTTGATCGATATGACATTTAGGATTTCATTACAGTCTTTGGGTTTGAATGATGTAGGATAACTTCAGTGTCAACAGTAATTCTATTAAAAAAAAGACCACTTTATAAAGATTTATAACATTGATTAAGATAAATCCTTGAGATTTTTTATTTTAAAACATACAAAGGCACCGACTATAAACAAGAAATTGCAAAAAGGCGTTATTTCCTGCCACGTAACAGCGCATGCGCATCACCCTGCAACCCGTTCGGCGACGTGTACCCGGTGTGTGGAAGTGCTCAGACATCTCACCTCTGCCGGGCAACAAGCTGTTATTAAACCCTAAGAAGCCTTACAAGAGGAGAGACATGGGAGGCGCACAGAGTGTGGAGATACCGGGCGGAGGCTCCGAGGGCTACCACGTCCTCCGGGTGAGTTTTCAGCTTGTACAGTCTGATGTTAGCTGTTAGCTTAGCATCGGCTCAGAGGCGAATCCCCCAGCTCTGAGTGCTGACGAGAGGCCGGGGATGACCGCTGAGGCCTCTGTGGAAATACAAACACCCGCTGCACAAAAAATGTTCCTGACTGTAACGTTGTGTCTGAGTGACCTATCGTTGACCCTCATGTTTACATGTTCTGCTGCTTTCTAGTCCAGAAAACAAGCTGCTGAAGAGCTAGCCATTGTAGCAGGTTAGCTAACCCAAGCTACGTAGCTCCTCTTGAGTGACAGCTGCCCAGCTGTAAATACAACCAAGAAGTGTTTATTCTCCCTGTCGTTTGTATCATCTGACAACAACTGTCAGGTATTATATCCAAAGCTTTAATCATGTAGTTATTTGTAAGTAACGTCACAGCAATGAACATTTACTCTAATCCATCAAATCACGTCCTGACAGGTGTTTGTCTGGACTCATCACAAAGACATCTGGGACAATGGTTTCTTTTATGTTGGTCAGCTTAGGTCCAGCATGTTCAGGCTCTTCATGCAGAGTTTATTAATAAACATTTCAATGTAGTACAGCACTGAACCAGTTCGGTGCTTGGTGGATTAATTAATTGAATGAAGATGTTTCATACACCAGGTTATTTAAAGTCATTCTTATGCGCGGTTGTCAAACATTTGCTTGGTAAAAGCCTCTTTTTAATGTCATGATCTGTTGTTGACATTTTACTAACTGAACATAATGTCGGAGTAGCAGAAGGGGGACAGTCAGCGATCCACCTGCAGCTCAAACCTTCTCTCATTTTGACGCAGGTTCAGGAGAACTCACCTGGACACCGTGCAGGACTGGAGCCTTTCTTTGACTTCATTGTCTCCATCAACAACACCAGACTGGTAAGGAAAGCCAACACGTATCATAGCTTTAGGATAAGTCATACTAATACATCGTATACAAAACTATATTGATTATTAAATCAGAGTTTAGATGCAAAGCCTTGTGGCAGTGGATACGTTTTTATTTGTGTGTTTATACTGCACCTTATGAGAAAATATGTGATGTGTGATAACAGCGTTGGGATGACGATATTAATTGCTATAAATAAACGAAAATAAAGATATTTTGGTCAATCCAAAATAAATACCCAAACTTTTCTCCGCTAAATTGGCCCGAATTGATCTGAGGGTAGCGGTTTGTTAGCTTTAGCTTCATCTGACTGTATCACTATGGTGTGAATGCACTTTACACAGGCCTCTGTTCACATGTTCACATGCTGAGTGAGAAAGCATTGCTTGACTGCATGTTTGTGTTTTTTTTTTTTTTTTATTGCGATACATTCAGACTTTTGCTATGTGTTTTTTTGAGAATGCTCCTATCCCAATAAGATTCATTGTTGCAGCCCTAGTTTCTACCTCTGTCATTAGGAAGTAAGTTGCAGGAAGTATCACAACTTCCCATCAGTCTTCAGCTATTGGACTCATAAAGGGGGAAATGTGCTTCCTCACTTACAGCATCTCAATAATATCAAAGTCTCGCATCTGTTTTTCAAGGTTTTTGCTGATTCACTGTGATTAGCATCCAGCTGGTCCAAGCTCAAGTCACATCAGACTGCATGTGTCATGTCTTTCATCTTTTCCTCCTTCTCGTTTTCGTTGCAGAACAAGGACAATGACAACTTGAAAGACCTGCTGAAAGCCAGTGTGGAGAAACCAGTGAAGATGCTGGTTTACTCCTCCAAGACCCTGGAGCTGCGGGAGTCCACAGTCACCCCCAGTAACCTGTGGGGGGGTCAGGGCTTGCTTGGTGTCTCCATTCGTTTCTGCAGCTTTGAGGGAGCCAATGAGAATGTTTGGCATGTGCTGGTAAGTAATCCTGCTGATTAGTATTGTTGAATGAGGTCCGGTGGTACTTTGTTCACTTATTCTCACTCTCACTTTCTCTCTCTCTTTCTGTTTCTCACCCTCTCTCTCTCTCTCTCTCTCTCTCTCTCTCACCCCCCTCTCTCTCTCTCTCTCTGTTTCTCACCCTCTCTCTCTCTCTCTCTCTCTGTTTCTCACCCTCTCTCTCTGTTTCTCACCCCCCCCCTCTCTCTCTCTCTCTCTCTGTTTCTCACCCTCTCTCTCTCTCTCTCTCTGTTTCTCACCCTCTCTCTCTCTCTCTCTCTCTGTTTCTCACCCTCTCTCTCTCTCTGTGTTTCTCACCCCCTCTCTCACCCTCTCTCACCTCTCTCTCTCTCTCTCTCTCTCACCCTCCCCTCTCTCTCTCTGTTTCTCTCTCTCTCTCTCTCTCTCTCTCTCTCTCTCTCTCTCTCTCTCTCTGTTTATCACCCTCTCTCTCTCTCTCTCTCTCACCCTCTTCTCTCTCTCTCTCTCTCAACCAGGAAGTGGAGCCAAATTCCCCAGCTGCTCTGGCCGGCTTGCGGCCGCACACGGACTACATCATTGGAGCGGACACTGTTATGAATGAGGTTGCTTATCTGAACTTTAGATGCTCCAAACTGTTTCTCGTGCACGTTTTCCACCTGATAATAATGGTTGTGTTTCTCCTTGTTGTGTCTTAATCTGCAGTCAGAAGATCTGTTCTCTCTGATAGAGAGCCATGAGGGGAAAGGCCTGAAGCTCTATGTGTACAACACAGACACAGATAACTGCAGAGAGGTGATCATCACACCCAACGGTGCCTGGGGAGGAGAGGGCAGGTAACAAAGGCCTTAACACATTGACACAATCAAAGCTAGGGTAGAATTCTTTAAAATAAAAAATAAAAACAATCAAGACTAAGCCAGATTCTAGAAATATCAAAAGAAATTCACAACATGCACTTTGTCGTCGTGACCGGTGTAAATGAATACTGAAAAAGAAAACAGTGCAGCATTGTCTGTGCTAACTATATCCTACCATTGTATCTGCCATTCTTATGCACCTAGCTCACTGGTTTAGTTTGTGGTCCACATTAAATGACTGAGCTGCTCATAGAGGCCGATTACAGCCAGAGATTCTGTATCTTCTTTCTTTTCTGTGTGTGTCACAGTGTTTAATTTATTGATTGCATTTGAGATGATAGAGGAAGGAAACCAATACAAAAAAATGCTACTAAAAATAATTTGACAACTGAGGCTTGTCTCATTCTTTGTCTCTCCATTGTGCATGACTATAAACTCACATACTGTAAGCAGGTGATGAGATGCAGGAGCAAAACTGAATGTTTTTGTTTAATTAGGAAACCCCAGGGCCAACATAATGAGCCGGTGTTATGGATGTCATGGATCTGGTCTAGGAAGATTTAATGGGTATCAAACCCGATAAATTACAAATGTGTTTGAATGAACATCTTTCAGTTTGTCAAGTTTCAATCCTAAACCTTTTTTTTTTTTTCAGCCTTGGATGTGGGATTGGTTACGGATACCTTCACAGGATTCCCACCAGGCCTTTTGAGGAGGGCAAGAAGTTCAGCTTCCCCGGAAACTCTCCCAGTGAGCCCCTCAGTCCGCTGAAGGATGGATTCACTGAGGTCAGGAGAGTTTATTTAGATCAGTACTTATTCTATATTGTTTTGCCCATGTCCTGATATTGTGCTGTTTTTTTTTTTCACTATTGTTGTGCAACTGCTCTACAAAGATGTTCCCTGAGAGCTGGGGTCTCCTGTGACAGCCCAAACTTGGCGTGCGTGCGTGCGTGCGTGCGTGCGTGCGTGCGTGCGTGCGTGCGTGCGTGCGTGCGTGTGACACTAAACAGATTGAAGACTCTTTTTCCCACACTATAAATGCAAGTTTCCTCATTCTACATGCAGCAGAGCAGGCAGACGGACGGAGAGCTGCTCATTACGGTTAATTGAACGCTTTGATGAATGAGACCTTTTCTGACAGCAGCATCTTTTTCTCTAACACTTCCATCTTTTCTCTTTAACTCCTTCAGGTCCAGCTTTCAGCAGTGACTCCTCCTCCTTCTGCACCCGCTGTCTCCACTGGCCTCGAGGATTCACTGTCAGGCCTGTCAATCAGCACAGCCCCGCCCACCATGCCCAGTGAGCTGCAGACGGGTATGATTTGTCCATTCACTCCTAAAACTTGGTTTTGTAATATTAAATGGGGTATTTTTTTGGTTCCACATTTTGTGAACTAACATGCTACTTGTGTCATCCTCCAGGTTTGCCCACAGTCCCTCTGCTCCCCTCCTCAAGCGGCCCCTCCCCCAGCCCACTCATTCCACTGAATCCTGCCACAACCGCCTTCAACCCTGCCACTACGCTACCAGGTGGGTGCATTCTCGAACAGACACATTCAAAACACACAATAGTCTGCGAATTAAACTTGTAGATGTTCGTAGGAGCGAAGAAGACATTTGAAGATGTTCCTTTGGGTTCTGCAGAATTATGAAGAGCTGTTTCCACCCTTTTTTTATTTTATTTTGAAGATCACAAAATTAGCTAATGAATTGGGGAAATAATCATCAGAAGAATAAATCATGTAAATAAGTCCTACTCTCTTCTTACTGTGTGTTTCTCAGTCTGCATATCAATATCAAGTTCAGAACACACACTTTGTTTTGAAAGACAATCCTTCAATCATAAGTCTTTTTATTTTCTCAATAAGAAGAAACATCGATCACTAATGATTATCATGATCGTATCTGTTCTTAATTTGCTTATTATTCACAATGTCAGAAACTGTCTGCTGTCTTAATGCCAAAAAACAACAACACATCCTGTCATGGGTTCATTGGTTCATTGTGTCATTGTGTCTTTGTGTTTGCAGGACTGATGCCCTTCCCAGCCGGTTTACCTCCGCTCCCTAACTTGCCCAACCTCAACCTGCCCCTCCCAGACCTCAGTGCTGTGTCACTACCAGGCAGCAGCACCTTACCACCACATTTAGGAGGTAAATAAACAGCCTGACTTCTGCTCTAGCTGCACACATTATACTGTTTTATGCTACAGTAAGCTAAGCTAAAGGGTTGTTGATTGTAGTAGTAAATTCATTTAACAGACAAGACTTTTTTTTATCTTTTTAGTGACTAAAAAATAAGTTTCTGTTGTGAGGTTATTTTTTACAGTTTCTTACAAAGGTACCATCAAAATAACTTAATTTGGTGTTTCCTTCTCTCTCCACCAGTCTCCTCTCTGGCAGCCCTCCCACCCCTCAACATCCCCGGTCTGGCCCCATTACCCCCTCTACCCACAATGCTGCCCTCCCAGCTGCCCCCTCTCCTCCCTCAGGGGATGGCCCCCCTCCTGCCCATCTCCACCACCGCTCCTGCAGCCTCGGTCACCGTCACAGCAGCTCCTGCGCCCAAGCCCGCTGCTGACCCCGCAGTCACGTCAGAAACTGCCTCCACAAACGAAACCGAATCGCCAGCCCCCACAGAAACATCACTATCGTCGTAACCTGGGAGACAAAATCCCACCTACTATCAAACCAAAACACACACCCGGTTTTCTCGCTTTCTCCCGTCTGTCTTTCTCTCTGTTTTTCTATTTATTTGGCTGAAGGGGACGGACAGACAGCTGCATTCGGTCACACAGACAGAGGTCAGAGTGCTCCAGAGAAGGCTCGTGTGGAGCGATGAAGACCGGAGGACGGATGTAGACTGCTCTTACCAACATGTCTTTATTGCCAGAGTGTCTCGGAGTGATGTTACTTTAAGAGGAGGAGGAGGAGGCAGAGGTCTACTCTTCACTTTGTGGTTCACTTCACACTTAGTCTTAGTCCCCTCTCTGTTTCACATGCTCCTTTTTTTTTATATATATATATCTGACCAGCGTATGTTAACAGGGCTGGACATGACAAGGCATTTACTGAAGTACTACCGACATAATGCGTCCCTTAGAAATATAAAATCAGGAACGAAAATATCAAAGTACTGCTATATTGAAAACAAATGTAAACTAAATATAAATCCATGTCAGATTTTCTTTCCGTTTGTCCGGTCCTAACATATAATCTTTATTTTTAGTTAATAGACCCCCTGACCAAAATAGTTTGATTTTTGTATTGCTTTTTTTGTTGGAATTACTGTATGAAAATCTCCTCCCAATGAATGAATCTGCATTATTTTGCACCACCTTTTGTGTTTGTGAAATTATTAGTCTGTCCCTTTTTGTACGTCTCAGAACTCTACAGCACGTCTCTGTAACACGGGGACGTTTCAGCCAGGAGGCCGTGTTCAAGGAAACAGAGGTTTAAAGACGCATGAGCTACTGAATGAAGTGTAACTTAGTTATTCAATACACAGCAAGTCTCCTCTTGGCTCAGCTTAGGTGATATGGTAATGAGGCGGTTCAGCCACAAGGTGTCACTGTAACAACTTTTCTGAAAAATGTATACAGTACACACAGTGCAAGCAATAAAGCCAAATTAATTTTACACAATGCCTCTGTGATTTTTTTATGTGTCTGCTCTTCTTCAGCCCGCACACACAAATACACTTCATAAGTAATTCACTTCTCCTTGATGTGATTTGGTTCCAAATATACAAATGAAGAGGTTACTAAGAACAAAAGACACCAAGAGGACAAGAGGAAATAAACATCAGAACAGCTGTTAATTGGAGCCTAAGAATTCAACAAATGAAAGGACAGTAGGTCTTTATGCTCAAAGTTTTCTGGTGGAGGATCCCTTCAACCTGATTTATTTGATGTCCTCTGTGCTGGGTGTCTGCTGGAAGGGATGTATATTATAATGTGGTGGATACCATCAACTAGCACCTAATTGTGACAGCTATTTACTTTTGAATCCTTCAAACTATAAATAACTCCTAATTGTAGGCTCGTGCCCTCTCTCCCTGAATCTGACATGATCAGATTTGACAAGTCGAGATTTGAATTGTAGCGGTCCAGTAGGAGAAACTATTCTAACTAAATTATATTTGAATACATCTAAAAGGATCAAATTGAACGTTTGTGAGATACACCTATGCTTCAAGTTCAGTCATATTTAAAGGCAACCTCTTGTCTTCAACAGCGGGAAATGTCCGAATCAAGACATTCTGTTTGCTGTGAAGATTCAAATGATTTGCTTCTTTTCCTCTGCTGGCTGTAGATGTGATCTTACATAGTGATAATCAAAGCCTGTTGACTTTCCTATGGCCATCAGAAGCTGTTGTATCAGATCCATCTCTGAAGAAGCCTCTAAATACTCTGTTTCAACGGTGTCTGTGCAGCTGTGTTCACTTTCCATATGCCAGTCTCTCCTCCTCATTGACACACAGATATCATCACCTTCCTCTCCTCCATCTCGTTGCATAACGCTCCACAGGAAATATGGGTCACACTGCAGGAATGAAGACTTGTAAGGCGATCTTTATTGCATATGAACGACAGGACCCAGGGCTTCTCTCCCCCAGCAGATGTGATCAGCATAAAGCTCCCTAATGGCTGTGATTGCATCCGTCTGCACATTAATAATCAGATGCTTTATGCACTTGATGCTAGCGCCCATTTCCTATGTAGAGAAAGAGAGACAATGATAACTAGACAGGAGTGGTGACATTTTGTTTTATGCCTCACTGCACCATAGTGGATCAAATAACACTTTATCAAAGTGCACACATTCACTTCATGATTTTCTTTTATTGAGGAGCAGCAAGTCGTGAGCGGGTACTTCCTGCAGCTTAATCTGCCTGTCATGTTGCTGAATCTACACCTTGTTTTCCCCACACAGAAAATTGATTAAGACTTGTTTGTAAAGAAGGTGAGAGCGCAGAGAGAAGAGACACCTATACCTGCTGTTACCTGCACCCACGAACATCTGAGAGGGTTTCAAATGTCACTCCGGCGTGCAGGGAAGAGTTTTATTTACACGACGACAACATTTGGATGTTTCCACTTGACTAGGAGCTGCAGTGAATCGTGCTGCAACAACCTGGCATAGTGTGGCCACTCCCCACAGCAAAGAGCTCTTGCTCCATATGATGTCTGTCGTGCAGTTTTTACACATGTACACAACTCCTGAAAAGGTGAGTTGAATGATTGAATGAAAACAGACCTCAACTTTATCCAGGATTTCTCCTGCCAGCTCCCTTGTAAAAATTCTGTATGACGTCGGGATGAGCCGATGTGTGAACGTAGCAGGAAAGCTCAGTGTGAACAGGTGGGAAGGGGTGATGGAGTTTATATGACGAGACTGGTGCGATGTGAGGAAGCTGCTTCTTTCCACTCTTTCATTTATATTGTGAATTTGTTCCAATTACATGTAGCATTGTAGCATAGTGTCAGACTCTGTTGCTGCATCTGCCATCTTGGATATCTTGTAAACATTACAACCTCAGCTTCTTGACTTGTCTCCAGAGACCCCCCCCCCCCCCCCCGCCGTGTCCCACAGCAAATGCTTTGAGGGACACGTGAGAATAACAACTTTTTTCCAGGTCCGGCTGTCCTGTCTTTTTCAGGAGTGCATGTGTGAAAACAGCTTCAGACTCGTGCATGAAAGTAAACAAAAACCCACAGGGACATAGATGAATGTATTGAAGCTCCCTGCTTTAAACAGCACAGTGGGGGTCCATTTCAGAGATAGGGGGGCTCTGGAGAACGTTCCCCTGAACACAGTTCAAGTACACACATATGCCAGGCAGAAACCACCCCCACGTTAGGAACTAAAAAGCAACATTTATAGCAGCAAACTGAGAACACAAAGAGAAGTGAGACACCGAGAAGCAAAGAAAAGCCTCATTATGTTGTATTTGCTAGTGAGTAATGTCTCCTGCACAGGAAATGTACACTGAACTCTGAGTCCTTGCAGCACGGTAACTGATCCAGTCCGACTCTCTGCGGGCAGCTCGACGAGGAGGACAACATGGTGCTGCTCTTTGGAACATTTGGACTCTAATCTGAACAACAAAAATGGATTAAGACAGATTTTACAGACCCACTTATTGTAAACCCAGCAGCAGATCTGGACTGCTTCGCATTTCAACGTAAAAGTGAACGGAGGACTGCGACACCAGCCCGCGCTGAAGAACTTCATGCCAAAATGTGTGTGAGGCCGATCATTGCGACCCGGACCAGAAGTGCAAATCGAGCCCAGATATTTAATCTGGAACATTTATCTTTTTAGTCAAGTCCCAGGAAAGTTACAAAATGATTTTTAAGTTAAGGGTTAATTCAATGACACGTAACCATCATGTTGTGCCTCATAACATTAGACTAAGGAGTTGATTTAAACGTGAAGTTCATATTTGACGTGCAGAGACTCGACCTCCTCTTCTGCACACGGCTGCTCACCCTCTTCTTCTCAACACGACGCTCATATTAGCAACAAGAGAACATCAAGAACAGCGACTCTATGTTGAAGAAATGCGAGGTGTTTCTCTCCACTTAGAGCTAAGAGAGCTGAGGAGATGGCCTCTAGGAACCACTATGGATGTTTAAATGTCTCCTACTGGATTATGAAGTAAAGTCCATAAAGAGATTTTCTCTCTCGTCTTGTTTAAACACTCCCAAGCCTTTCTTTCAATTCTTTTCATTCCACCTCTTTTGTCCTGGTCTCTTCTTTCCCCCCTTTCTCTCACAGTTGAGTTCAAGGGCAAAACTCTCCTCACAGTAGACTCCCATTCCTTTATTCTATTCCATCGTTTCCATTTACTTTTGCTCCGTTGCTAATGTATCCATCCAGGAACAGCTCAGGTTAAACCAAAACAAAAACCTGCACAATCCTGCCTGTGGCGTGGCCGGATAGTCCTGTCAGTCACATGAGAGGGGAAGTCAGTAGGTGGGGAGAGAGGAGGCGGACGGCTGCAGGGAGCCCGAAGAGTTCGAACGTCTCATGTGAGGGAGGAGGTACGAGTCTGAGCACAGCTGGTGAACGTCGAATCGGTCCTCCTTGCGGTAGGCCAGACAGCGGCGGATGAACGCCTGCAGAACAGAGCAGAGAGGAGGGAACAGATTATAAAATGACCTGCAAGCTGTGTGTGGGTTTGTGTGGAGTGATACTGCACCTTTTGTCTGCAAAGACCGGTTCTAAAGTGTTCTTTTTATAGCAACACATCTGAGCTGATCCTGATATACCAGCATGTGTCAACATGTTCTCGGGTAGTCATACTGTTTGCAGGCACTGGGACTTAATTATAGTAAGTGGGGGCACAGGTAGACTAGTGGTTGATACGCGTGCCACATGTACGGAGGCTATAGTCCCCTGAGCAGTCCTCAGACCTGTGGCTCCTTTCCCACATCCCCACTCTATCTCCAATTTCAGACTCTATCCACTGTCCTATCTCTAAATAAAGTCAATATCTAAAACACCTTTCAGTGTTGAAACAAACCAATGTCTCAGTAAAGTAGGGTTCAGTCTCTGAGGGCTGGACAAAACAATGACGTACACTGTAAGACCATTTACATCTGCCAACTGTCTGACATTCGGTGTCTTTGTTTGACTTGAGGTGCCTTGAAAGCATTGGGAGGTGATTCTTTAAAGAAGACTTTTTTTATATTTGACACAAGACATTCTCTTTTCACAGCAGTCTAGAAATAAAACGCTCTTACGTCGAACACCACATCTGATATGAAACCGCAATAACAGTCCAACACAAGCAAAAGCCTGCGAGTAAGTGACATGAGAACAGCAGAGGAAGACAGGTCAGTGTTGTTAAAAAATGAGAGATGAGCTGTGCTCTCTCCCAAATGTTTCCTCATCCTGCAGCGCTGCATTGTAAATGAGGCTGATGTTGTTAATGGATGAGAGCAGTCAAGGCCCCCATATATCACTCCCCTGCTGTCGGGTTGAAACAAGCACTGTGGAAGTGCTGGTGATAGATTAGACAACACTTGTAACTCAATGTCTAAATACTTCTGCGTAGCACTTTGTACATCAAATAATTAAAGGAAGAATGTGCAACTTTCTGATCCAGTAGATGGCGCCCTTGAGCACCAGCATTAAACCAAAACAAACTTATGTTTGGTGACACCTCCGCTATTCTGAAGGCTCTGCTCTCCTCCAGCGACACACCTACAACCCCTCCCCACAAAGGAGTTATGAATAAAAATGCACCATCACCACCAAGCGTAAGTGGCGGACAAAATTGTCCTTTGCTTGAGCAATTGCCTGTGTCCTGCATTGTTGTGTTAGTAGGCTAATGCTAGCACACTTTGGTTAACTAGCTTCATATTGCACATAAATTGACACGGAATGGCCGTGATCTAAAGACACTTATGTGATATCCAAATAAGCAGTGAGTAGGCTGTGTAATTCTTCTTTTCTCTAGTACTTTACTGAAACAGCTTTATACACAAGGCGTCCCGTCCATGAAGACATGACGTACGGTCCAGACAACAGTACAGCTGGATGGACTCGCGCTTCTCACTCATTGTAGACAGTCATGACTCAGAGACATTTACACAGGAGATACTTGATTTCTGCTGTATGCATGTGTATAATGTTGCACAGTCTGCCTTTAAATAAAACATCATTTAATATGTGATTTTCTTCCAACCAATGCAAAGCAAGATAGTGTAATACTGTGGCTTTGGGCCGTCAGCAGAGAGGATGAACGTGTTAAACTGTGGGACCGGTGTCGTGTTTGTGGCTTTTCCTAATTCATCAAACAGTAAACGCTGTAGACGCTGTAGACTGTCACCACATTGTTCACAAACATATAAATGCTTTTTTTTCAAATCACACCTCATAAATATGTCAGTGACTTTAAGAGAGCACTTCATCAAAGCTGAAAACAAAAAAAAACAAGGGCTGTCGGAGAGCCTAGCAGTTATATTGTGCCCTCCATGTACAGAGGTTGTTGTTTTCACTTGTTGTCTGGGTTAAAAAGACTCCTCAATTACAAACAGTGCTCCACAGGGTTTGTTTCCTGAACACAATAACACTGTTTTCTTTAAAAATGTGGTTATGACCTAATGAGAGAGAATAGCTCTTAAAAAGAGTCACAGGTCATAAGGTCGTTGTGTTTCTCATTACGCTTTACAGAGAGAAGCGGCTGCTTGCAATACACAATGAATGGGGCTGCACTCGCGCACATACCGTGACCGTCTCAGAATTTTATACTGGAATATTGGTCCCACTGCTAGGTATTAAAAGTGTGTTTTACTCACTACATTTTACAGTAGATGGATTGCTTTCACCCAAAGTGGGCGGAGACAAATTCCCAGGATGTTTAGAGTAAAACAGGCTTGTTGGCCTTTGTGTGTGTTTACATGTCTGTGTGTGTTACCTTGGCCTCTGTGCTAGCCTGTGGTTTAGCGGGGAACTGGACCTCTGTGGCTTTGAGGATGGTGTTTTCCTGGAGAATATCCTGCTGTGATTGGTTGTGACCAAACGGCTGGAAAAACAAAACACATCAAATTACCATCAGTCATACAGCCTTAACACGCCTTTCACTACTGACCTTGATCTAAAAAAATAAATAAATTGAAGAACAAAACAAAAAGCCACAACTAAAAGCAAAGCCTCAGAGAATCGACCTGAGTAACCCTACAAAGACAGAGTCCACATTGAACAATCTACTGGAGGTGTACACAATGTGTTATGGTCTGATGTTGGCGTCGTACCTTTCGTCCGTAGAGGCACTGGAAGAAGATCACTCCCACAGACCAGACGTCCACCTTGTTGGAGATTTTAGGCGGCTCCTTCCCCACCACAAAACACTCTGGAGGAAGGTACCTGCAGCACACACAAACACAATGTAATAGAGCTCTTGCATATTTGTTTACAGCCTATAACTGGTAGGTCCACTGCCCATAGTCATGACAGAAGCATCATCAAAAATATTCTTATATGTGGAAACCAAGATGATGTTTTGTGTGGAAGCTTTACTTTGATCATAAAGAGAAGCAACAACCAGGTTTCTGTGTCAGAGTGAGACTCATTGATCTGTGTGTGTGTGTGTGTGTGTGTGTGTGTGTGTGTGTGTGTGTGTGTGTGTGTGTGTGTGTGTGTGTGTGTGTGTTTTACCAGTAGGTTCCCGCTCCCTGTGATGTGAGGTCCATCCCGTCCACACCGTAGTTATCGTCATCCATGATCTTCGATAAGCCAAAGTCAGTGATTTTGATCTCTCCACATGCTGTGCCATCCACCAATAAGATGTTACCTGTAAAACACAAACACTGTTATGGACAAGATCAGGTTTAAATCACTATCACCTACTGCACTTAACTAGATATGCAGAGCCCTCTCCAGTCCCATTATACACCCAATGGTGACAAACGATGGCGACTACAAGGACCTTAACGGCCTTCAAGAAGCTATAGCACAGTGGGCCGGGTGATATGGGCCAAAAATCATATCTGGATATTTTGTAGCCTAAGAGTAGTACATAAAGAAATGACAAAAGCAAAGTCAGTCCTCATGCTGTTAAATCCCACACAGGCCCTTTTATTAACAGCCAGCTGTAGAATGTCAACATGTACATGAAAGATGACGTGAAAATAAAATACCTGTCTGTTAAATAAAAATAATTCATATTAAATTATGTAAAAATGTTCCTTTGTGGTTTTTAAGTTTTGCTCAGACAGTGAGAGGAGGAATATGAGAACTGGCAACTCTACTGAAGTAACAAACTATTTTATTTGAATGCAACAAACCACATCGATATAAACTATATTGCCTTACCCTTTATCTCTTCTGAAATTATATTCATATCTTCAAAACTCAAAATGCTGCCCAGCCCTAATTGCACATATCGAAGTTATATTGCACATGTGATTCATTCTAAAGCTTTCTGCCCACCTGGTTTGAGGTCGTAGTGGATGATGGGCGGTTTGATCTCGTTGAGGTAACGCAGGGCGCTGACTATCTGCATGACGATGGAGCGAGCCTCCTTCTCTGACATCAGCTTGTTTTGTTTCAGGTAGAAGTCCAGATCGTTTCCTTCACAGAATTCGAGGACCGTACAAAACCTGAGAGAGGGACACATGGAGATCAGAACCTGCAACTTGTGCTTACTCTCATCATGTGATCATGTAATACTGTTGTTTATTTATTGATCCAAAAGAAGAATGATCAGCTATTCTTCCAATATTAAGGTCTTAAAGAAAACTTCTGCCTCATCCCCACAGGGGGTTTGGGCTCAGGAAGGAACAGGCGAAAAAATAATCCTATGATAATGATTCAATCTATGATGCCAAAAATGTATGTCAAAAAGATTTAAGTGTCTTTCATTAGTTTTTTCATTCATTTCATTAGTTTTCATTACAGGGTCCTTTTGCTTTTAAAGCCCTTTTCACACAACCCAGCTCCTGCAAATAAATTTTTTTTTACTATTGGCCAATGTGGGGGCAGGTTACGTATGTAGTGCCACTAAAACTAGCAGAAGAGAACTTAGTGTGGTGAGCACATGAGCACCGGTTATAAATAGAAAACAAATCTAAGCGGCTTGCCGTTAAATATGGCGATTGTGAAAAACAGCAAAAACAGGGCTACTTGTTTAAAAATGTCAAACTGTTAAATTGTTAAACTCATCCGACGAGCATCATCTGACATTCAGAGACATCCCTAGTCCTCTCCTGCCCCTCCCTGTCTCTGCACTCGCTGCCTGTGCTAACGGTTCAAACTGAAGCAGCTCTGGACCGCCGTGGTCATGGCCTACAGAAGACAGAAACAACAGTTCTGTCCCACAAATGTCATTGCTGCTTCTTGAGTTGACGCTCATGGCCGAGCTAAACTTTCCATTTATGTGTGTGTGATGCATAGACCGTATGATGATGCAGCTGATAGTGATGGCAAGAGGGAATGAGTGGGTGTGTCTTATCCCCCCTGGCTCACCCCTCCCAGCCATGTCCATGTTGATACATTGACGTTCTAAAAGCAGTCTTTATTCATTCTTAGGTAAATGCACTTCAGCTGAACCTATTTCCTGTTTTTTTTTTAATCTAGGCTATTTTTACTCTAATAGGTTCGAGTACTTTTAGCAGTGTTGTTTTCAATGTGTTGTTGTTTTTTTAGGTATATTTACTGAATCCTGAATACTGTTGAAACTAAATGTAAAAAAAACGCTCTTTAAGACAGAGCTGAGTAAGAAACAACTGCAGGATGTGTTGACCCAGCAGGTCTGCAGCTTGTAGAGGTCAAAGGTCACTCACGTGTCAGTGTCCAGGGAGAAATAGTCGTATAGTTTGACTATTCTGGGATGGTCCAGCTGCTTGTGTATCCGGTACTCTCTGCATGCATGCCTGGCAGGAAATAAATGTCAACATAAGTTTCTGTGTCCTACTGGTTTGCGGGGGGGATGTGTGTGTGTGTGTGTGTGTGTGTGTGTGTGTGTGTGTGTGTGTGTGTGTGTGTGTGTGTGTATGTGTGCATATAAGACCTACTTGTGGTAGTTTTCCTTTTTCTCTTCCCTCCAGTTTTTGTTGAGTTGGTGGATTTTAACTGCTGCGTAGCGCTGCTCAAACAGGTCAAAAGCCTGTTTTTGACGGGAAAAGACACACATTGGTCTTTAAATATACTTTAGAGGGAGAAGGAGCGCATTAAAACTAGTCCACTCGTACAAATGTTACCTTATAAACTTCACTGAAGCCGCCCCTGCCCAGCAAGTGCAGCAGCAGGTACCTCTCATTCAGGGTGGGATGGTCTTTAAACCTGTAAGACGAGGCAGAAGAATATTTTTGGCTAACTACAAAAAGGATTCATATTGCACCACCATGTTCTGAACTTTACACATTTTAAGTACATCAAGACATCCTCTGTTACACCAGAGTAAACAATCCTAACACTGAATCCTCTTTGATACGTTAACTTACGCTGAGCTGTCCTCATTGTTTATCCTCTTCAGCTCTCTGATGTGGAGGTTCCTCACCCGCTCCAACCGCTCCAGCTCGGCCTGGATCTCAGCTTCCTCCTGTAAAAAAACACAACATTTAAGATGGAGGATTTGACATTTGAAAATGCATGCAATCATATAAATGAGTGGTTCTAAACTGGCCTCAGCCTCAGAACGACGCACCAACATCTCCATAATAATAACTCACAATTTCTAAAAATATCCACTCATATTTATTGAATAAAAAATCTTTCAGTTTGGACCTGAAATGATGCGAAAAGTGCAGAATATCGAAACCACAAAACCCAACAGTTGTCTTTGTAAGTAGTCAACAGGTACGTCTTAATGAGCAGTGTGTTTCAACTCTAACTTACTTTTCAGTTTTGATGGCTTCATGCTTTCATGTGCCAGCACTACTCTGCACACAACAAGGAGGCCTTTTGTCCACAATGTGAAAAACTAAGATCTCGTGGCATTGTATTTGCATTTCCACACGTTAAACTAACTTTGCACTTCTTCTTGTTTTGTTGTTTAATGGCGGTAGGCACCAGTATAAGGTGTGTTTCTGTCACCCACTGTGTTTGAAAATGAATAAAAGGCTCTTCTCCAGCGCACTCCTTCATCAGAAACACTTCATTCAGAACCCCTCCAAAGCGCAGCAGACGTTTTACAACTATTTTTTTCTCAGGTACTTTTGGGTCCAATCTCACAGAGAGAGAGAGAACCATGGATATAATTTAAGGCATCCATTAAAAACTATTTAAACATCATCAGTGTTTCCCACAGGATTTCATAAGACTATGGTCATGTACCCCCAGGAGAAGTTAGATGCATCAAAATTTAGTGAAAAATTAATAAGTTAAATGTATCAAAAAAATTGTCCTCTTTTAACAATTTTGTGCTCTTTTAGTGCACAAATTGTTAAAAACACAAAATCCAATGCCCATGGAAGTTAAATGGCTTTAGGCTTGGCCCACTGAGACCCTCAAGAAGGCATACTGTTCCTGCTCCTCTTTCAGTTATTATCGCTCCTTTCCAGCATCTTATCCAAATTTGGATCACATCTCTACAACATGCTTTCATTTGATGACGTCATACAATTTGCTGCAATTTTGGCGCGACAGATTAGACTATGGCGGGCCGCCACAGTCTAGTTAATTAATGGGAAACACTGATCATCTTCAGTGTTTTAATGTACACTTTGGCTGTTTCTAGATAGGTCATGCCTCAGAACACAAAATATCGACTGATTGATTGGTTAAATGATCATATTTTGCGACTGACCTTCTTAAGGTGTCCAAGGCGAAGCTTGAAGATTTCCTCCTGCTCGTGGTACTCAGCGAGGGTCAGTCTGCCAAACAACAACACATCAGAAACTCCAGAATAGAACAAAAATCACACATTAGCTTGATTGGGAAAAATTAATTCTAAGGAAGTCGTGGTTGTTTTTCAAAATCATCTTGTATTAATCATTTAATGTCCAATTTCACAGAGAAAAGGATCTAAAAGAGGATTATAATGTTTTGACTTTTAAAATCAAAACAATACAATCAGGGTCTGATCTCATTCATTAAGCTATAAGCTTGAGCATCTTTCACACTAACAGTCTGTAGATGTTTCTGTGTACTCACAGCTGTGGTAAGGACGGTTTGAGGAAGGGGTCCGAGTCGTTGCCGTTGACAACTTTAGTTTTGCGCTGCTTGGGTTCGGAGGTGGAGGCGACAGAGAGGGAGGGAGACGCAGGGTTTGGAGGCTTTCTCTTTGCCAGCAGCTTCCTCTGTCGCTCTATGTCCTCCCTCTGCTGGTTGATGCCCTCCTGCTGCCTGCACAGAGAAGACGGTACAGAGGTGGAGAGAGAGAGGTTCACAAACAAACTTTCAACATATTTTTCTCCTGGCTTTGAAGGGAACATGAAAACATTACACAATAACTAAAAGAAAACTAATGAAATGTATTTGATTGGAGGGAAACTTTGCATGTGCAGCCTCTTACTTGATCAGGTTTTGGAATGCGTATCCGTCGGTCCACTGCTCCGTGTAGGACGCTCCGTGTCTGACCGTGGTGAAGTGACCGAGACGGAGACGGTCCTGCATGCTCTTCTCCCGACACGACTGCTTCTCCTGGGTACTCTGAGGACATGAACAGGCAGAGATGAGACGTTACAATCTTAAGTCTGTTCACATGCACAGTAGGATCCTTTTTATGACTGGAAACACAAAGTATTTGCTGTGCATGCTTACATCACACCCAGGTTTCTGAACATCCCTGTTGGTCCAGAATAAGGTGAGTAAGATGGTAAGAACTCAAAACACAACTACATACAGATGATCAGAACCGGTTTTTGTCAGGATCATGTATAAAGGTGTTCCATACCTGTCATATCCCTAAAAAGTGATCCAACCCAGGATAAGAAAATAAAGGGATACTAACGAGCATGTAGGAGCTCTTAAGTTGTTCTGAAGAGGAGTGACAAACTAAATATTGTGGTTACAGGCCCATACCTGTTTTAACTACTCTCTAGGTTACATCTCCACCCAGAATCAAGGTGTGGTAGGTACGTTTATTTTTAACTGAATTCCAGACATATCAAAGCCCCATTTAAGGAATATTTTGATATTACACACTTTAGGGTAAGGGTAATACATTATGAGAGGTAGGCTGTAAATTGCAACACCACTGTGCAGCTTTTAAACAGGGGGAGGGTGCAGAGATTTACAAAGACAGAACAGCAGGAGTGTTGGATCGAAGCGGAGCTACAACACCAGAGAACCTATCATTTTAGAAAGATGTTGCTCTATTCTACTGCATGTGGAGTAGGAACTTAACCTAAGGTTAGAGTTTGATAAAGAGGATATAGTGTCTTAAAAACAACCATAAGCTGCTGCTCTTTAATCGATCAAAAGGGTGACTGCGTGTAAAGACACATACCTTCTCTATGAGCAGTTTCTTGCTCATGGTGATGCACTTATTGAGTCTCTCCTTGTATTTTTCCAGAAGTTTCTGCTGTTCATCTATCTGTCTCCGCAGGTCACAGTTAGCCTGTATAATAGAAATGATAAGGGACAGAGATCAAATCAAAGGAAACCTGTCAACAGAACCTGTATCCTGTTAAAACATCAGGTGTATTGATGCTGAACTCACCCTGAGAAGATCATCTATTCGGCCCTCTTTCTTTTCCAGGTCCAGACTCTTGTTGCTCTCCAGAGCAGCAAGCTTCAGGCCCGTTAACTCGGTCTAACATATCAAAAGAGAGGAACCAGACCAGAGCTGTATTAATACAAATGAAATGTAGGAATCTTGAAAATAAAAAGTGAGTGTTTCCTGTGTGTGTTGTGTTACCTGCACACACTTGCTGGAGGAGGCTTTCGGGTTGTGTTCCCCGAAACATAGACTGGTAGGAGAGGAGCTATTCTGCCGGATCTGCAGTCAAAGAGGCATTGTTCAACTTTGTAATAACAAGCAGAGACCTACTTTGACTTTGTGTGAAAATAAGCTTTTTGTTGAGGTATACTACTGTGGGGGAAAATACTCACGATTGAGCCAGGGGCAGAGTGGGAGCTCTGCGGAGATCGACGAGCTGACGGGAGGCCTCTCACTGGACTGGAACCATTTCCACCCTGGAACTTTGAAGAGACACCAAAAATTAAAAATCTGGCTCAAAATGAGAGCAATGGTTATGACTGGAGGGAGGGAAGCTTCTACAATACTCACATCAAAGTAGTCACTGATCTTGGGCCCACGTGTGGACGTCTTTCCTGCATAGAACATTTCAGATTTAATGCATGCCATAAGTAATGCTGTCACGATACCAGAATGTTAAACTTCAATATGATACAAGTAAAAATAAAATTGTATCAATGCCTGTTTTATCACAGAGAGACAAAAACAGAGGTCCTAAGCATCCCACATTTATTTCTTGTTTCTAATGCCAAAAAACTTCAGTCAAACTTCTGCACTCTGTCAACATTTCACAAACACAAAGGCAACCTTTCCGTTGGGATACATTCCCAATGTATTTGTGCTATTTAGACATTGTCACCTCCTTGGCTCTCTGTTTGTAAGAGACATAAATGTAACTTCTGCCTCTTTACGATAGGACTTGAGATACATCAGTATTTGCCAACCTATGATGACTACTCTCTCTTTGTCTTGCTTTTCTCTCACTTTGGGTTCAAGTAAGACTGAAGATCTGTAGTTGATTTTAAGCTTTTCTACTTTTAGATACTATCGATCATCAAAAAAATCAGAGATTGTACCATTTTAAAACACGTCGTACCGAAAAGGTACTGAAGTATCAAAAACATTTTGACAACCTATACGCCTACATCATTTTTTTTCTTCTTCAGTTGTCAGTTATACCTTGACTACTCTCTGAATAGGTGTCGGCTTTCCTTTTCCTCCCCCTGGACGACTCTGAGTGCTTCTTCTCCGGGGTCTGCAGATAAAGAAGAGACAGAAGGAAAAAAGTGCATAAATCCCCTGTGTTTTACCTAACAACGCTGGTTTGAGGGCTGTTGTTCAGCAAAAAAAAAGCAGCAGGAAGAACGAGTACATACTGAGTAGGCAGGGGAGCTCCCTCTTTTCAAATCAGAGTTCTAGGACGAGAAGAGAAGGAGAGGTGGAGGTAGTGGGAGAGACGGAAAGATGAGTGGGAAGAAAAAAAAAAAAAAGTGCTGACAAACAAGCAGCCATGGCTGACCAGGCTTCATTGGTATTATATCTATAACATTCAATTTCAGTGTATGTCTCCCCCTCTTTCAAAATAAATCATACATGCATGATAAACTGTGTGTTGAAGTGTGTGTGTATTCTACCTCCGACTCCTTGTCACTGGATGAGCCCAGACTGCCATAGCTGTGGTTGGAGGACTCATTTGCCAGCCCCTTCAAAACAATGAGAAATGTACAAGAAAGTTTAGAGTACAAAATGAAATATTGTCTGCATGTGTGCAGTGCTATCTAGGTTCAATGATGTTACGTAAATATACATCTTCGGTAGTCATCGTCGTGATGAGCTGTGTCATCTTTTCAGACAGAGAGGGATCACAGCCTCTGTGATCGATGCCCAATTGGTTTGGTGACTGTGGCTAATGTTAGCAGTGTTAGCACGCTCCAGTCCAGTGGTCATGTGCCAGTGTACCCTGACACAATCTACACACAACTTTACCTCCATTTTCTAGATCAAAAAACTGCCAACCCCCAAGCTGCTTCTACAAGATGCCATCTGTCCACTGAGCTGAGAGAGAAGGCACGTTAACTGGAGCTAAAGCCCCAGCTAGTGTCAGGTGGCTGCTTTACAGCTTAAACACAACATTTAAAAAGGCATTGAAGGACTTCATGAGCCAAAATATGAATAATTAGTTTAACCGACAAGTCATTCTGGTGTCGACAAGCAAGGGCGTTTAAAAGCTTAGTCGACTAATCGCACTCCTTCCTTGTCTCCATCATTTCAAACGTGTGATGTTTAGAATTTTAAATATTGTTAATTACATCCATGCTTTTCAAAACAAACCACAACAACTCATTTTAGAAAGCAAGGGGAAGGAGAGAGAACTGCTGCCAGTGTTGCCAGAGCAACAGTAAACAACACACTAACCCCAGAGGCTAACATTGGCTAACACTGTTGACATAAAACAGTGTTCAATTCACATGTCCATTTCTTGATGAAAAAAAGACAACCTGTGTGTACGGCTCTCCCCAAACACTTTTATTTGATCTTTTCTCACGACAGAGCGTCACTACAGCTGGTTTTAGTCTTTGTTTACATGTTCTTCACTGCTAAATCACACATGATCACATGACAGGTTTGGTCGCTCTCTCCATCATACAGAATAATCTTAATAATATCATGTACTGTTTGGTTATTAGTGTTATTGGTATAGACATTCCTGTGGTGTGTCTCGGTTCAGATTATATAATAATATATCGAATGGGTGTCCATTAATGAGATGCTACGTGATTTTTAGGTTGTTTAGGATTTTTAGCCTAAAGTAGGCAGTATGCAGTAGGAGTTTTCTATTGTGTGCTGTGGTTACCTTAGCTCCTCCACTGGTGCTCCCAGTGCTGCCTACAGTGTTTCCACTGACGGCTCCAGTGAACCTGGCCTCCAGCAGCTCCTGTCTCCTGGGGTCCAGGCTGTGCAGCTCCTCCATGGGGCCTGGCATGAGGGAACAACAAAGTGAGGTTACATCACCACCATTACCAGCAAGGAATCAAGAGAAATTGAGCCTTTAACACTTTTCCTGGGACAACACTGCTAGAGAGGAATAAAAATGAGCACTCAGAGAGCGGAGGCAATATCTGTGGGAGGATTACAGAAAATTAGAGTGATTAGAGGATAAAAATAGAAAAATGGATTTGATTCAGCTGGGCAGCAGGTAGCTCTTTGAGAGATGCACTTTCATGCTATGACGGCGGACTGTGTTAATGAGTGACACTGCATTTCTAATTCAACCCAGGAGGGTCAGTGTACCTCCTGGAAGTCAGGAGGGAGAAGAGCAGAGGACGGGCGGAGTCTCCGAGTGTGTCAACACAAAAATCTTCTACCGGCTTTTCTATTATCCCATAACTGTCACAATGGCCTCATTACACTCTGCTAAAATAGTCTGTGATACTTAGGAATCTCAACACCTCTGAAGCTTTGCAAATAGAGCACAATAGCAACAACTCATTATCCAGCTGTATTTAGTAATACCATAGATCCACAAATTCAGGTATCAGAATCAGTATTTTAAAGTTCTGATCATTCAATGAATGTTTCACACCTCTTGCTTTTTACAAACCAATAAGGCTAAGCAAATGCTTACTTTTACATTTTAGTTTCTTCAGTAGATAGCCACATTTGCAGATGTTTGAGGGGTAAAACCTACCACTGTAGATCTGAGCCACTATGTTCTGCATAAAAAGACTCACACACAAGCAGCAGGCTGAACACATGCTCCCTTACTGGGACTTCTTCTATGACAACTGGTTTCCTGGGAGGGATACTCACACTCACTCTCATACACATGCAGGTCCTCTGCTCCCTGTTGACTACTGCTGCAAGGATTTGCTTCCTTATTGGACATTTCCTGGCTGTCATCTTTACATAGCTTGTTGCACAGGGGTGAGCCCTAAAAGGCATAATGGACATTATGAAACCCTCCCGCAGGGAAACAGAGCACACTACAAGGCCTTTGAGGTTAACCAGGGACAGGGACTGAGTTGGGGGTAATTAATACATAAAGCTAGACATACATATTACTGCATTCATTTATAGTTTAATACTTTGGTGTTAAGACTCTCAGGTTTAAGAAACAACGCTTCAACACCCAGTACTGTAATAAACTTTATACCGTCGTTGTAACAGTCTTGTTAACGCTGTCACCATCTACATGTATGTAACGCAATATATTCTCTAACTTAAAAACATAGCTTCATGCTTACAACCTTTTGCATATGGATGTTCACACCACATCCAGCAACTCAGCATCATCAGAGTAAATGAAGTGTCAACATGTCGAAAATGTGTAAACAAGCTGCATGCAAACTGTGTAGAAAGGTAAAAAGCAGGGCCTGCTCTCAAGTTTACAGCA
This sequence comes from Labrus bergylta, assembly GCF_963930695.1. Taxonomy (NCBI): domain Eukaryota; kingdom Metazoa; phylum Chordata; class Actinopteri; order Labriformes; family Labridae; genus Labrus; species Labrus bergylta. Next base: position 14,218,692 of record NC_089198.1, read on the forward strand.
GGAGGGACATGCATTGCAATGCATTAATGGATGCATGCATAGCTCCGTTGTTAAAACTAGATGCAGAAAGGGTGCTGACAGTCACAAACTGCTAAAACAACATTGTTATCGCATTAAAAAACAACAAGCCAACAGGCTAGCGCTGCCTTTGTGCAAACAGGATAGCTTGCTGCTACTTCGACTTCCCATCAACTGAACTGACAGCTGACGTTTGGCTTCCAATTCACGGCATCAGTGAACTTGACATCCATTTTTTACTTCAACAAACGTCAGCTGTACACGGTTAAAATAGTCCACTTCTCCTCCAAAGAGTTCAGTATAAGGAGAACAAGAGTCGGCTGTGCTTTTGGAGGGCTAATATACCTTCCTTGCTCTTTGTGGTCGCCGTTATAGGTTGTTGAGAAATCGTTGGGGACGAGGAGAGCTGCGACCAAGATGGCGTCGCCTCCAAACTTCCACCACCACTTCCACTGTTACTTTGGACACTCATGAAGCCACTTTACCGCCGAGAGGAGCCAGCGTACACTCTGCCGTTCGCGGAAATCCCAAACTTGCGTCCATCATTTGACACCTGCTGTCGTGAAACAGTCCGGTAAACGTGAGTGTGAGCCTGTGAGTGTCGCTAGACGTCTCTCATGTTGTGACCGGTGCAGGTCCTGTGGAGGAGCGGCTTCTTCAGACACTCGCTGAAACGGATACAATGTAACCTTTGCATGATGACCGCACCGCGCGCCTGTCAGCATCCAGTTCGCGAGCGGAGCTCTGATTCTTGTAGGCGAGGCTATCGCGAGGCTGGCGCTCACCTAGTAGCGCGAGGGGGATGGCATGACACCGACACAGACACTGATCTGGGATCATTTTACCCTCCTCCAAACTAGCCCCGGGTTCACTGGAAGCCACAGCTCGGCGACGACCTGAGAACAGCTCTTGTTTTGACAACAACACACACCCCGAAAAAATGGCCGAAAGTTCCTGTCTGCCTGAGAAGAACGACTCAAAACACAAACACACACTAAAAAGCACACTTGCACGGCGCGCGTGCACGCACACACACACACACACACACACACACACACACACACACACACACACACACACACACACACACACACACACACACACACACCTCGCTAGGTTAATTATTGTTACTGTTACGAGTGTTCTGGTATGCATGTGTGTGTTAATGTGCGTTTATAAATATATAAATAATTCGTTATATAGCCTATATACAGCCTATATGTAGATATATGCTATGTGTGTGTGTGTGGGTTTGTTCCTTTACTAGTAATTATACAAATATATACATATATACTTTTGTTGATTGCCTATTTCTCATGCAGTGCGTATATTACATGTTACAATTAAAGTATGTACAGTATGCATGTACAGTAGTCTACATACAGTATATGCACATGCTGTGTGTCTGTTCATGCATAGGTAGGGCTGTAGTCTCACTGTGCTGTTTTCAGTCTTGAAATACAAGTTGCAGGGGGTGGGGGGGCTGAGGGGGGAGGTGCAGGTGGGAGGATAGTGATGTGGTCTAGGCTATAAGGTCTTTTGTTCCAAATTTGGTGCAGTGCATCAAAATGCCTTTGCCTTCTTGTAGGACACCATACACAAAACACACATACACACAGATCAACTGTTTGGCCTACATCTTAATTTTACATTCCACTCTACCGTTTCAAAATGGAAAACATTTATTTTGCATAAAAATAAATAAACTGTAGCCCTGACAGTGAGCTGACAGCCAGCAAGCTGTTTGTATTTTGTGAAACAGAAAACGTGTTTATTCAGTCATAATAAAAAAGTAATTTCAGTGGTTCAGATGAGGACACAGAGCTATAACACTGTTTCAGGGTCTTTGTCTGTCAAACCTCTGCTCTCCTTGCAGTCGGATTGCATCAGGAAACAGACTGAGGCACAAACCATCATTCTGCACCTCATATACACCTGCCCATGGTAACCTGATTTTTTTGGTCACATGGTTTCCATGGTAACAGAGCAATAGTCTTGACAGGCAATGAGGAGGGTTGTATAAGCAGTCTACTACATTACACTACTACACACGTCTCCACACGTAAACACACACACTCACACACAGAGTTTGTGACATCATTTCAGGTTTGAAATGTGAGTTGTGTTATAAGGAAAAGGGTGATTGATACTAAAGCAGCAGTCTGATGTACTTGCAGGACCATCTATCAAATGTCAGATGGAAAATGTGCGGTGTTGGCTCTCCAGCTTGAGTAGAAAATAGAACCGTAGCAGATAACAATGATGACAAGTGGCAGTAGTCATTTACTTTCACAAGAAATCAGAGATTCACAAATTATAAACAAAATGTGACAAAAACTCAGACACTGTTTTTGGCTTTAATAATTTGTTTATTTTTTGCAGATGTACAGTTTTCCTTAATACTTCTAACTACTTCTAACATGATAAAAATAAAGTCAGCAAAAGGTATTTTTTAAGAGAAAATATGGGTTTTTATTTCAACATTAGTTTGATATTAACTCTATCAGTTTAAAAAATAAATTATGAACAGAAATCAAGAAAGGAATTAGTTTTAGCTACAACTGATAACCAAACACAGAACTCAACTTTTACAATAATACATGTCAGCTGATACAGTTTTCTTTCTCTCTCGGTTCTCTTAGTCACCATCACACTTCTTCAAAGGGTTAACCATAATTAGGGAAAGATTGGTTTAACCACATTCAATAGTGAAATAAGTGAAGTCTCCTTTAACTTAAAGTTCTAAGACCTAACAGTAATAATATCTGCTGAAATGTAACTTAAAATGTGTTGATTTTGACACTGTATCACTCAAAGAATCATATCATGTAGGCTTAATATTAATTTTAATTTCAATTCGTCCCCTTAGTTCATAAAACGCCTTATTCATAGCAGGCAAACTTCTAACATTAATAACATGTCAATAAAGCACTAGAACCTCTCTGCCTGGATGCACAGCTCAGCTATAACTGATGTTATTAACAGGCCTAACAAATGTATGTTATTTTCCTGCCAACATATGTCAAATATCTGTTGTGAAAATTCTCCACTTGACTTATTTCTTTGTTTACTTGTGGCGAATTCACTTTCCTGAACAGATTACTGTCACGGAAATCACCCCCTGTATAAATAGACATTACTGTATAAATAGACATTACCATATAGTTTGGGATGACTGTACTTTGCTACTCCTCTGTTGGGGGGACCTAGAGAATCGATCCGACTCTGAAAGGTGGAGTTAGACTCACTGCTGTCTGTTGATTGGTCGAAAGAATCGTCACTTCCCGTGCGACAGCGGACATCCGGGATAAACACAAGACGTGCTACCTTTAAATATCCTGTAGATTTCGAGAGAGTGATTTCAACGTTTTTGCTGTGTTTTTTTTTTTTTTAGCGAATAATGGCGTGTGTCACTCCCACAATAGGAGGGCAAGTATCCTCCGTTGGACGCTCATATTGAAGGGAAAAATTATCACAAATATAAAACACAAAGTAAAAAGTAACAGAGCAGTGTCGACCGTTTTCAAAAAAAACTGTTGTCATGGAGACAACACTTACGTACACTTACGTTTCTGCCGAAAAACCCACTAGGTGGACACAGGGCCGTGTACATATTATCTAGATGTTTAAAGTTGAGATACACTCACAATGCCAGACAAAAGAAGTGGATTAAAATGTACAATATTTTGTGAGCATGTTTTTGCACAACATGTAGAGGATTCTTTATTTTCCACTGAACTTGTATTTTTTTTCTAAATAAAGTACTTTTTCAATTTCCACGAGTTTCTTTTCTACACAGAATTTTCTACACCTTTTCCATATTCACATTCAAACAATTGCACATGATAAAGGTTCCCCCACACTTTACAATGGGGCTACATGAAACATTTCTAAACACATTCACATGGATTACTTGATATCACTTCCCATATATTACCAAGGACTAAACTTGTTAAGTATATTATTTGGTTTGGGCCAACCGATTATTGAAGGTGTGTAGTTACAGTTCAGTACAATGCTGTTTAAGTGAGGCCTATAATTCACTGCACACCTCATATCCCATTACTACTCAAAAATACTTAACATAGATAAGAGCAAACCTTTAAAAGAACCAATCCGTTGTCAAGGGTTTTCAAATGTCAATTCTTATTATAAACACTCAAATCTGGCAATTTTGTGACTTTAAATTGAACGGTCTAGTTTTCCAGACTGCAGATTTCTATCTATTGAACAACAAATTAAGTATTATAGCCTGCTCAAATGAAATCAAACTATAAATGTGAGGCTAATAATCAAAATCTAATTGTACTGCTGCGAGATAACCTGCAGGACAAGTGGAGAATGTCCCAACTAATCCTTGTATACACATTCACAAGACAAAGCAGGAGGAGCAACTTTTGGTTTAGTGTCTTGCTGGACGACACATTGGACACATACCTGCAGGAGCTGGGGATCGAACCCCTGACCTCCTGGATGAGAGACGACTGACTACACGTTAAAAAGGAACGTATGAAATGTTTTTTTTGCTAGACACTCAACAGTTTCAAAAAAGGCACAAGTAAATGATAAAAACCAAATCAGTCAAAACTATTTTCTTCTGTAGAAATGCTCTGTATTAAGGAGAGTTTGTAATTCAAAGTTTATAAGTATTTTATTGTGCAAACACAGATTTGATAAGAATTACACCTAAGGTCAGTCTATTCTTTACCATTCAAGCCTCAAAAGAAAATCATGCTGGCCCTGTGTTGAAAAGTCTCCCTCTGCCTCTCGTACATGATGACGTACGATCTGAGGAGGTCCTCCATCGTTTTGGCCTAAAAAAAAAAAAGGAACAAAATAGCATGTAGAGCACATTTCATGAACAACTCTGCATCTTCACTGAGATTATTTGCTTTCCTGAAAAACTTTAGGAATACAACCAGATACATGCAGTACACAGATAATCCATTAGGGGGCAGAAGGCATGCACCATATGACCTTTGTAGGGCCCATTAAAAAAGGGGATTGTCTATCACTCACAAGAATGTGATTTTCATGAATACTTTTGTAAATTTTAAAATGATAAGCAAGAAAAACAATCATATTGTTACAGATATTTGAATAGGAATATTGACTGGATTGTGGCAATGTGTTATTTAAGGATATTTTGTGGCAGATAATATAGTAAAATGGGGTTGAAAAATGGGTTTATTGAATTAGATTCAACAGGTATTTAAGGTGAAAAAGTCAGCATTATATCTGATACTTAATCATGGTATTTGTATCATTTTGTTGCCATTCATGTCTCCCTAAATCATCGTTATTGCTTTCACATCTCCCAGTAAAGTTTACATCGGCCACTTTCTCGTAATTTTCTTTTCCTAATATATTTCAGAAATTCAGAATGCTATTATGTTTCAGGTGCATCTCTTGGATGGTAAATTATGTCAAGAATTGAAGATGTTGGCAACAACAACATCAACAAAGGCAAAGAAGTCAGGGTTGGCCAAAGAGAAAAGGAAGGCGCCTCAGAGGGAGGGGAGTTTGAACATCCATGGTTTAAAAAACAAGTTGTTCTTAAATGAAATATTTTTCAATCAGCGAACTCAAAGACATATGCAATGTTTTTAAAGGTTCTATGATGACTTCAGACTCTTCTGCTGCAGGGAATATTTGGACTCTATAAATGTAACTAGACAGAAAGGCACTCACCTGTGGGGTTTCACAGGTGAAGGTGATGCTCTTCACCAGCGTGCGAATGGTCATCTGGAAGGACACTCCTTTGCTGTAATAGTCCGTGATGCGGTTATACTGGTGCATGACCAGCAGCTCCTGAAAGGTTCACAGCCTCATTAATTTCAAATGAAGCTATCATTGTTTCTTACAAATAAACACAGTTATGAGACTTTGAAAATGTCCTGACTATGAATACTTCACTATCACACAACAACATGGCATTATGTATATTATAGCAGGCTGGTTTTAGATTTTTGAGACTATTCTTGGTATTTGAGAGGAAACATCCATTGAGACAGCAATGTGGTTGCAGACACAGAGAATGTTTAAGATTAAATGAAAAACATACATCTGTTCTATCTGGATTGTGCAACAATTTAGTGTCAATGGACTAAACAAAAGGACTTATTATGGGTCTTTCTTAACAAAAACGATTGGAATATAATAAGTAACATTAATTTTAAGAGCATCTCCTGCAGAACAAACTACATAATGAAAATATTCCAGCATTGGTTTCTGAATTAAATTAATTGGGAAAAAAAACAAAAAACATGAAAATAAATATGCTGAAACTGAGATACCAATGATTAGCCATATCGGCCAAACGCTATATGGGTCAAGCTCTAGTTATTAGAGTTTGTATCCTCAGGCTTAACGTGGTACATACCTTTGTCTTTGGGTCTATTAGGCTCACACCTTGCTTGCTGACGACGATCAGAACCGTGTTTGGGTAGCTGGATTCACATGTTTGCTGCAAAGTCAAATTAGATTATAACCTGAGTAATCACTTTTCCTAAAATTGTTACCGACTTTCTTCACTCTCATTTTGTCCTTATGACTCACTTTGACTTCGAAGAAGGCGCAGCCGAAGGTGGGCCAGCTTGAAATGACTTTCAGAAAAGCGATTTTGGCCTCATCAACTGTGATGCCGCTCTGCTTGTTGTAGGAGGAGATGATGTGCTGCAAATAAAAAAACAGAGAAAACAATCAATGGACATCCATTACACTTAACACAAATAGTTACCACCCGGCTTCTAATCCATCTTTTTTTTGTACCTTCTTCCATTCTTCAGGTGACATGAGCTTTATCTGGTCAGCAGGAACCAGACTCTTCAACATTTTCGGGATCATGACGAACTGCGACCTGTCTGAATCCACCTGAGTTCTGAAGAGAAGCCCAGCCAGAGTGATCATGTCCTCTTTGGTGCAGTTGTGGTATCCCCGCAGGTACTTTGGCTGTTCCTATATGGAGGTAAAACAGAAGTCATGTATCATCACGATGGTGCATTTCTAAAACGAGTGAAATATATGAGAATGAAGAGAGTGTTTGGTTGAATACCTGTGGGAAATGGAAGGTGAGGTCTGCAATCAGGTCTTTCCCCGGAGTCACATTGAACCACAGCTTCCTCCTAAAGATCACCAGGTAGGGCGTGTTGGTCGGAGCGCCTGGGAAGCAATATTCAAATTACAAATGTATGTATTACAAAGTATCATTGACATGAATAAAAAGAGTTGTTACCATGATTCATACCTTCTTTCCCTTTTCTTGCTTTCTTTGGAGTGTCTGATGTTTGCCTTAAACTGTCAAAGAAATATTTCTCCTCTTCAATGCTCGTGACCTTAGAATTAAAAGCACACATGTCAAACAGAAGAGAAGCATGGCCCTGTGTATTCTAGTCCGGGCAGACAAGATATTAAAATGTACGACTTCATTGTCTTAAACGTCTCTTCAAAATCAGTCAAATGACTGACATATATTAAAATCCACCTTTTGTTCCTGTCACATCACAATGTAATGTAAGGTTTGAACAGATGTCATATATTTCATAATGTATTCATTTTGAAGTTACTGAACCTCACCTGCTGTTGTGTTTTCAGGTACAGGCCGTATCCTTCAGCTGAGCTCAGTCTGAGCAGAGAGGCAATGGTGCCGCACAGCTCTTTGATTGTGGTTGTCGATGTCACCTCAAATATCTGCATGAAAGAAACGGATGATGAGTCAGACACCCAGGATAGAATCTAATTTTTATTTTGATATCCTTTATTAATCCCAGAGGGGAAATTCGGGTTTTGTTGTTTATAGGGGCATGCTTCTCACACCCACAGGCCGAATCACACGCATGCACAAACAGGACCTGTGGACATGCATTGGTGGAGAGATGTCAGAGTGGGGCTGCTACAAGCTGCTAAGCAAAGAGCGCACCAAAGAAGTTGGGGGTTTGGTGCATTGCTCAAGGGCACCTCAGCAGTGCTCGGGACCAGAACAACTTCCATATTATGGTCTGCACTGGGACTCTCTATTTGATTTCTAACTGAAGACTGTATGACAGAAGTAAACATCTGTGCCGATTGATGTCCCCTGGTGGTTCTTGCACTACATTTTTTCAAGGAAATGACACATTGTTGATCTTGTGATTTTGCAGCCAGATGTGGAAGAGAGAATGAATGTGTATAATTGCATCTCTATCCTGGTTTAGAGGTCACTGTGGTAGCAATTTGTCAATCACAGGCAGCCACATCCTGAAACATGCCCTGTTTTTAATGTTGATGTTGGATTAGGTAATAAAGCAAGTAAAGTCAAAACATTTTTGCAAACAGTGTCGCACCCTCTGCTGGCCATAAAAAAAAGAATGCAGGTTAAAGCCTCCTGTGCATCGGATTGAAACAAAGAGGATACGTCCATTTTTTTTATAGTTTCTGTATTTAATTAAAGAAAGGTTTTCTATATAATAAAAATATGTGAAGAAAGCAATGACTCTACTGTAAATACTAAAACTCCAGCCAATAGATCATACATTAGCATAAAGAAAAACAGAGAAAACGTGAGCCTGGCTCTATCTGAGGAAGCTATAAATCCACCTGCCTGCTCTTCCAAGGTGAGTTAATAATTATTGTGTGTTTATCTGACAACCTCACAGAGGCCAGAAGCAGCATGGGAAAGATAAAGTATCAACCAAACTCCATTTTTACACCTAGGTTTTGTGTGGCTTAAAAACCATACAGTTCTGGCAGGTGGATTTTTTTAAACCTTGGACAGTACTAGGGATAATTGTTCCTCACTATGTATTTGTTAAGTCAATCAAATCAGCTGCTACAGTATTTCATATTAAACAAGAACACAAGATGGTAACAATGTTTCTTGAATTAAAATGAGCGCAATTCCCCAAACTCTCTAACAGAGTGTTAAACATTGAAAAAGATTTGGAAGCTAAAAATATATATATAGTTGAAATAGTGTTAGCTTGTGTTTCTCTGTTCAAGGCTGGATAAAAGAAAAAAGAACGAATCAAAAGAAACAGAAAGTCACTCAGTGTATAATCAGCAGTCTTTACACAAAGGCACACTTCATTAAAGTGGCTGATGAAATAGTTTCTTACGTCGTCTGTATCATTTGGAAAGTGGACTTTGTGGAAGATCTGCGTGCTGTTCTGCTGGATGGCGTCCACTTCAACCATGTGAGGAGGAAGCTTCCTGGGATCCTTACTGCAGGTAAAAAGCACTCAGGTTCATGTATTGAGAACACACATAAACACTCTTTCACTCTTTTCTACTTTTATGGAAACAAAGCTTGAACCCAAACTGAGATCTGAGGTAAAAATCAAGATCATTGATTTTAAACCCATCATTTATATCATTTAATTAATAGAGGAAATTAAAAAGGTTAATACTATGTTGTGAGTGTATCATTTAACATAATACAAAGAACAAAAATACAAATCTAATTATCATAAACTGTTAGTTCATCAGCTTCATTTGTACCTTACACCTGTTTACAAAGTTCCCTTACTTTATATCATACACTGAATAAAAGATGGCCGACATGACAGCTCCCAAAAAGTGAAGTCAAAACATTTGGAGCTCCCTCTGCTGACTGGCTGCAGTATAGGCCATAAACCCTGCCTCCTCTATGTTGACTATAGGACATGGGTCAAACTTCATAATTGAAATACAGGCAGATACATTTCTCCTCTTCCTGTCATCACAGTTAGTTCTTCTCTGATCTGAGGGATCTTTGTCGTTTAAATGTTGAGGTTAAGATAAGGGGTGAGATCTCAATACTGCGGCTCCACCAGGTAACCCCTTTGCCTGACTCTGGCTCCACATGATGTCATCAGTGCTGTATGTCAGCACCAATCTCTGAGGATATTTAGCTTCATTTTTGTACTACAGGAGGAGATGGAGATGTGTTGTCCATCTCTATATACAGTCACTGGTTCATTGAGTAACTTATGTACTTATGTAGTTATGTACCTATTCTGCTACCTGATGTACATAAGATTTATTTACATCAGTAAATAAGATTTATTTACTGATGTAAATAAGATTTATTTATATCACCGTATCTTGTTATGTCTTAAGTTTGATTTCTGTATTAAAGTCCATAATGACCTGAGCATCCCATTCAGCCTCTGCAGACAGTCGAAAGACAGATGTTCTCTGGGTCGAGACTCCATGAAGCGCTGAGTGTGTCTCATCAAACTGTGAGTGGGCGGGAACAGGCCAGTACACAGCCACATCAGCTGCCAGCCACGCTCCAAACTCAACCTGAGGAACAACGCAAAGAGGATTGGGAATGTTGGCATCTGTTTTAGTGTGATTTTATTTTATTTTTTAAATGTGGTAATTCGAGTCTGTGGCAGTACCTGTTGTTATTTCCTGTCATCTGTTTCATGATCTGGCAGTAGATCTCGTCCTGCAGAGCTTCATGCTTCGTGGCTGGACCAAAGATCTGGTCGATCAGCTCCAGAGGACTGCGAGCTTGTTTGATGGGGTAGTCGCCCATGTACTTCAGGATAGGTAGCAGCAAAGGTTAAAGAAAACAATAGGCAGGGTCCAACAAAGTCCCTTTATCTGTTCTAGACACATTTATTTTAAGTTATTGTATTATTGCATCGTCTCTGGAAACCTAAACTTGTCCAATAAGAATAGACCTGAACGTCTTGTCTAAATAGCCAGCAATATTTCAGGGAGGTGTCAGGCTATTGACTTCTGGACATCAATAACAGGCAGGTCTTTATTAGGGCTTATACAATACTGGACTGCCAGAATCATCCACTTTAGAAGGAGTTTGAGCTTTTTACCTCAGCCTGTGGTTTTAGGGCATTTGGTGTGGAAGACTCTAAGACTCCCGATCTCCTTCATCCCAAGTGCAATTAATATGCTTAAAGGCAATTAGCACCCAGGTTTTTTCACTTGCCCTACTATTGCTCATTTGCACACCTCCACATTGCACTTGCATGTTGCCACTTGATAGAAAATCAAATTATTTTAAGTTGTCCTTTTATATTGTTTTATCAATATTCCCCTTGAGGGAAATAGAGCGAATCTAAATGTGAATCTGCTGAAAGAAACAACTTACTTTAAAGAGTATAGATTACAGGCAGTTTGATATTTGGAAAAACTCTCCACGTTAAGAAAAACAAAACATTAAGTTTAAAGGTGTGAAAGGTGTGTTTTGCAACACAAAAGAGCGGTAACCATAACTAGGATGTGTATGGAACATGTGTTTTAAAGGATATCAGTGAAGGCGTTGCATGCCATGTTGCTGAGGTCAGAGTGGCGGGCCAGGTTCTTCATCAGCGGCTGTTTGAGAAGCTCTTTAGAACAAGCCCACAGCTTCTCCCTGCTGACCACTCTGGAGGCACCCTGTCGTCCGACATCTTTACCTGTAGGCCTGTGAGGAGGAGGGCACACCAAATATTCTTGATTTCATTTAAAGTTAACTAAAGGTGCATGATATTATAGTTCAACTTTACTCTGGAGCGCTAAAGACACTGCCTACAAAATCTTCGGTCAAAATGACTGTTGGATGAAGATAAGGATAAACTTTATTGACCCTGAGGGTTTGTCATGAACAACAGTGCCACAAACAGCAGCAATCATTAGACAATGAAACAATAAACAACAAGAGACACTCAGAAACACACAGCAGTCTACACATACACAAGAGTCCTCTTCAATTCCACATTATACATTACACCAAATAAATAGTTGGGCGACTGTTAAATATGTAAAAAGACTCTTATTATATTTTTACCTGAAGTTCTCCAGTGCAAACTCTTTGAGGGAGGCAGGAGCCACTGTTTCCTCTCTCTGAGAAATGTTCTGTGTTGAGGAAGGTTTCCTTGTGCCTGGACTGAGCAGGTCCTGTTTGGTCAGAAGCAGTTCATCAGTTACACCACAAGAGGGAGATGTTACTGTCGCACACTGCTGCAAACACAGATTCCCCGCACACAGAGAGTGCGGGGAATGACATGCAGGAAAGGAGCCACAGGTCAGACTCGAACCTGGGCCACCCGCTTGGAGGACCATAGCCTCCGTACATGGGGCGCACACACCAACCACCACGGCAACGGCTACA